>NC_048285.1:31356175-31458675 GCF_009762535.1 Notolabrus celidotus | reverse complement strand
CATTTGTTGAAAAAAACATTCTTTCTTTTAGTTTCTTTATAAGTGGAGATTAAATTTGGGCTTCTTGACAAATACAAATGCATGTATAGGTTTGCTTTTAGACCTCCTGCAGAAATCTCTCATAAAGCTCTGGTATGTTTTTGTGGTCTGTCTGAAGGTTTTAAGTGCAGCTTTAATGACCTGTGAACTCTCTTAACCTTCACATGTAGTTTAAAAAAGTTCATTTATCCACCCTGGAGTCAAACAGCATCTTTATTCCGTCTCTGAGAAGCTCACATTTCCTGCAGCAGTCTGGTGTTAGCGTGGCGACAGCGATACGCTGAGCGGCTGCGTGCCCTGTCCTGAATGAGCCTATAGATACAGCTGCTTCAGACTGAACTCAGGAGAAATTACGATGAGGAGAAATGCTGCTTTATGAAAGAAACATTGATGCTCGTGATTGCCGGAGATGATGGAGGCTGGACAGAGCGCAGAGTCTCTGCAGCTCCGTGTGGATCAGTGTGTGAGCAGACGACAGGACGAGAACTGAAGAGCAACAGAGTGTGTCAAAGAGATGAAGGTGTCAGATGAAAACTTACGTCTGTGCACGCATCAACACTCGTTAAGGTGCAAACACACTCATACAGGCACGCAAGAGGAGCCACACGAAGAGCCACACTCAGGTCATTAAGAGCCACAGAGAGGTGGAGACGGAGGAAGAGAAGGAAGAAAGAATGGTGTGTGTGTGTGTGTGTGTGTGTGTGTGTGTGTGTGCGTGTGCGTGCGTGTGTGTGTGACTCATGCATGAGTACACATTGTTAGCTCGGTGAAAATCCTCACAGGTTCCTGGAAGGAATTAAAAAGGCTGACGTGACACCAGGATGCAAGACTGCTCTACAGGGTTGGTCCCTCCCCTCTGCTGTGTGTGTGTGTGCGTGTGTGTGTGTGTGTGTGTGTGTGTGTGTGTGTGTGTGTGTGTGTGTGTGTGTGTGTGTGTGTGTGTGTGTGTGTGTGTTTTCATCCCATTGCTCTGTTCCACCATTCATGATGGTAGCTCCTCCTGAAACAAAGTCTGCAGCAGCATGGTGCTGTAAGAAGTACTAAAGCCCTTTAATACAATCAGCACAATACAAGCGTCTTACCTCACAATGAGACAGTGCTAACAGGATTAGCTTTAGGTAACTCATCCTGCTACACCTTTTAGAAACTATGAATCAAGTAGTCATAAGAATTACCTACTGGACTCCAGAGGCCTCTCAGTGAAACCTCCTGAGTGTAAAGAAACGAGTGGAAGTCATGAAAATAATCGATTTTGCAGACTGACTTATTGAAGTTATTAAAACTTGAGATACCCTTGGTAGCATTTTGATCCTTTGGGTGTGTGCTTTGGTTGAGACTGAAATGTCAAAACAACTAATGGATGCCCAATTACTTTGGCTCAGAAGTGTCTTTTGCATTGCCAGTCCACGATGGTACCTTGGTTAGGCCTCACTATCCGTGTAACGGCTAATTCTGGAGCCCTCTGAAGAAGAAGGTGCGCAAGACTTCTATTTTTGCAGGATGCTGGAGCCCAGAGCAGATCGAGCGGGACAGGAAGTCAGACCCCAAAACATCGGGTTGATTTTCAGAATAAAACTATCTATGTTGATGTCAGATCTTATTTGATTTACTACATCAAAAAACCATCATGATGAGCAGAGCCAGGCCTGGAGTCAACAGGTGAGAGGTTGTTAATTAAGACAACATGAATGAAAGAGGCTCGTCACCGTTGATTCAGTAATTACCTTGGGAAATCCTCCGTCTTGTGACTCAAGCTGTCTGCTGGCCCTGCTCAGTACGAGGGTTAAAAACCACAACAGACCAGACACAGATCTGATGGAAGTCCGGCGTAGATGTCACAGAGGTCTCACGGTGGGGTGAAGACGTTCCACGAAGCTGAGTCTGCTTTAGAGGTAGTGACAGAGGTGAAACAGGCTCTCTAAACATCAATCAAGGACCGCACAATGCATGCAAGAAGAGTGCACTAAAAGTTTGCACATTGTGCCTCCCAACACTGTAACTCTCTGTGTGACTTCACATCCATTAGGACACCATGATGACACCTTTATGGGGTTCATTATAGACGTACAAAGCTGAAGTGATGGTGGAGCTTCAATAAGGCACTGCAGCAGAATCTCAAGGTCAGAAGTGAAAGATGCTCACGTTGCCAATTCTTCCTGATTGGAGTAACCTTTCTGTCTGTGGTTTTGATTCACTCTAAAGAAGCACTAAATGTGAAGACAGCCCAGTCGCCTGCAGCCTTGCTTAACTGCACTTCACTTGTGAAAGGTCCTGATCACTTTAAATCCAGCTCAAAGCTTCCTCTGTGCACTGCAGAACTGAAAGCATGAATCTAGACCTGAGCTGTTTTTATTCTAAATAAGGGATTAGATCTTAATGTGCTGATGTCTGAGTCTTCAGCTGATTGAGAGCTATCACTCGACAGTTTAATAAATGCTTCATGCTGTTAATCATCCTCCCTGTGTTCACTTGTTCTGGGATCAAATCAGGATCATAGTCTGAGGTGTGTTTCCATTGATGGTGCAGCATTTATTCATGCTTTCATTAATAACAGGAACGTTTCTCTCCTCTCTCCTGATGGTGTGTTTTATTGCGTTTTCCATGTCCCAGGTTGCCCCCTCTCCTGCACAGAAACCCTACCGTCCCTGTGAGCTTCCTCCGTGTTGATTTGATCTTTATTTGGCCTTTTCACCGCAGCTCTTTGAATAAAGCTTCTCAGCGCGTTTACGGGAAGCGCACAGCGCAACATCACAACCAGCTCCCTCATGCTTCCAAACTCAGCATTTCCAAATAAGTTTGCACGAAATCTGCCAATTTAGAGGGACCAGTTTAGAAAATATCTCTCTCTCTCTTGCTCCCTTCCTCCTCTCTCTCTCTCTCTCTCTCTCTCTCTCTTTCTCGTCAGGACAACCTTCAGGAGGAGCCGTGCCCCAAAAGAAGGTGGTTCTAAATTTAAACCTGCAAAAAGGTAGCTTTGTAAGCTCAGAGGTGGCTTCAGAGGGAAGAGAGAGATGTTTGGGGGGGAAGGAGGGGAGTGGGGGGAGGAAAGTTGTGAGAGAGGAAGATTGAGGGAGAAATACAAGACGGAGGAAGAGTTTGAGAAGGGACAACACACCAAATAGCACATCACATGTCTTAGATAATTAATGATCATCAAAGAGCATTTTTCTAAAACCTCACTTTTAGAAAACGTTTCATGGTTTGTGATTCGTTGTTGCCTTTGTGGTAGATTCTGGCCCTACGATGACACAACATCGGTCGTGGTGAAGGTCATAATCATAGCGTGGAGTGAGTCATTTCCTAAACAACATTAGAAAACGTTGAAGGCTCATTCAGGATATCGTAATATCACGAGCTGTGAATCATTTCCACATGAATAATACACCCAGCAGGAGAGAGGGAATGGAGCTTTTCTGGCTTTAGATATCATGATAAGCTCACAACGTTATACCTGCACTGTCTCCTAGTTTTTTATCTGGACAGGGGTTTATCTTTCATTTCATTTCCCCCGTTTTCTCAGCTTTAAAGAGAAGATTCCACCTTGAGAAGACCCTTGAAAGCTTGAAGTCCACAAGAGAGAGAAACAGGAATGCAAAGGACAGCTTGCTAATGTATGAACTTATTGAAACATGTCAGGCCTTTAGTTGTGAAACTTTGGATGGCAGATGCTGGGGGCAGAAATGAACAAGCGGTGCAGAACACACGTCTAAGACAGAAACAGAGAAGCAGAGAGAGAGAGGGTCTGAGGAGAGACAGAGAGAGAGAGAAATTCCCCCGTGCAGTGGCCTGGGAGCTGCTGGACGGGCGGCGTTCTCTCCGGCCCATGAAAGGTGTGATTGTCCCACGGCTTCCCCGAGCCAGGAAAGTTCCCCCAGCGGCGGTCGGCGGCCCCTCTATCTGCCAGGAAGGCAGCGCCGCGGAGAGAAGCCCAGCGCCGGTTATGTCAGATACCACGCCGGGGCATGAGGAGGAGGAGGAGGAGGAGAAGGAGGAGGAGGGAGGTGTAAAAAAAAGCTGCTTTTCAATGTGTGTTATAAATACTTTAGAGAAACACACATGCACACACACATTGAAGGGACACAGGACACACACACGGGAGGACAGCGGGGTCCTAAATGAGGCTGTGGGCTCAGAGCGTCTGAATGAAAAGAAGGGCAGCTCTCAATGTGTTTATTTTGACAGGAGGGAGTGAGAGTGGAGGGAGGGGGAGGGAGGGGGATACAGAGGGAGACAGAAATGGAGAGATGAGAGAAAGAGACGGAGGAGAGGGTAGAAGTATTTCAGGCTCCGACATTCCTTCACTTCCAAAAACAAAGTTCCTGAGAGGCAGCAGAGACGGTCAGTGAAGACGGTCTTAGTCATGTTCACAGCAGCTTTCTTTAAAGGAAGGGGGGGGGGTATCAATGCAGACATGCAAATACTCTGACACTGGCAGGTAAAGATACTGACTCAGACACTTAACTGTGGGATGAGTTTGGTTTCAGAGCAGTGGAGGGGAGAGGGGACAATAAAGATGCCTTCAGGGTGTAATGACTATTCAAATTCAGCTCAGGATAGCTCCGGGGGTTAACTGGCTAACTGCTCCTGCCCCGCTGTACAGGACACCACTGTGTGACTCCACCGGCCGACTGTCACCGTTGTTTAACTTAAAAGAGTTCTTTCTGTTTGTTTTTTCAGAAAAGTGGATTTTCAGGTATTTTATGCACGGATCATCACGTCACCTCAGGACGTATTTATTATTTATGACCGAGACGACGCTGACACGGTTATCTCCACATGTATCATGCAAATGTGTCCAAACATCTTGAATGTTACAGGCGTCCTTTAAATCAGTCAAAAGACACACGTGTGTTTTTGTTGCCTTCTTATTAAATAGTGAGTTTTAGACTTTAAAACCAACCAACTTTATGTCAGTGAACTTTTCTGCTATCAGCCCACCGTCAGGAAACAGAACTGAACTTACTGAAACATTAAAGAGGAAAATAAAACTCAACCTTTCTACATTTGAAACTTAAACTTGAAGTGAGGCTTGAATTTAGTACTGATGCTGCTCAAGACTGATAAAATGGGGGCGCCGATGGCCTGGCGGTCTAAGCGTGTGCCCCATGTACAGAGGCTATAGTCCTTGTTGCAGAGGTCGTAGGTTCGATTCCAGCCTTGACCATTTACTGCATGTCCTTCCCCACATTTCCTGTCTCTCTTCGGCTGTCCTATCAATTAAAGGCAAAAATGCCCCAAAAAATATATTTAAAAGAATAAAAAATGATAAAATGATTGTTGCTCAGGCGCCATTGGCCTAGCGGTCTTAGTGGGCAGCCCATATACAGAGGCTATAGTCCTCGTCACATCTGTCACAGGATCGATTCCCAGTCTCTACCATTTCTTGAATGTCTTGTCCTCCTACTCCCCACACTTCCTGTCTCTCTCCAGATTTCCTATCCTATATAAAGGCAAAAATGCCCCCAAAACCTAACTTTAATATGGTTGTTGCTCTCTCTGATTTTGCAGAGTGGCAGCTGCATAAAGAAGTTCCTCACTCTGTCTGATGAGGACAGAATAAAGAATGTATGATCTCAAACCTGACATGCATCTTTTGGGTTACTGTTTTGAAAACGTCCTGCATGTAAAGCCAAAGTTTCACAGCTGTCAGAGCCTGACAGATTACTCTCATCATCATTGGTAATCAAACTGTTGGATCAGGAGTATGCATCCTGCACCCTGCATCCTTATGAGCTTCCTACTTCCTTATTCTATAGCTGGGTTGCAGGCGGAGGGGCGCATATGTGTCGTATCTGCAAACAGGCTGCAAAGTAAATGTCTATATGGAGTGTAGACTTACATTGACATTAGTGTTGGGTTTGGAGCTTGTTAAACTCAGCTAAATGACATGGTAGAGCTGACCCCATCTGCAGCGGTTAGTAGCTTAACTTCTATGTTGGTTCTCTGGCTGGTTTCCTCATACAACCCCACTTTAAAAAACAAGGAACTATCCCTTTAACAGCATCAAGTCTTTCAAAATTCAGCAGCTTTGTCTAAAATGACTCCCTGTTTGCTAATGCTGAGGTCAGACTACACAATGTGTTCATAGGATGATGGACACTGTGTCAGAATAGGCGATCAAGGAGCCATACATTTGTGGCGTGACTAGACCAACAGACATGAACTGGAAGAGCCCAAGGGGTGAACAACACTTTCTTTAAATTTGATCCGACATGACGATGTTTTCACAACAGAATATGTCAGTGGAGTGTGTTTATGTAGCGCTCTCTCTTACATGTCACATTCATCCATTCACACCGCATTCAAACGCAGGTGTCAGCGGCTGTTATGTAAAGCACCCATCAGTATTACCTAATACCATTCCCACACCGCTGGCACCGCTACTGCCACCGGGGCAGTTTGGGGTTCAGTGTTTTGCCCAAGGACACTGCGGCATGTGGACAGCTGGACCTGGGATTGAAACCCAGACTTTCTAATTGAAGGACCCCCGACTTTAACTCTGAGACCTGGCCGCCTGTATGTGATCTGTAATGAAGTCGTTTCTGTTCCAGATGAAAAATGAAAACCTACATTTAGAACCTACGGTGTCTGAAGTGGTCCAAACTGTGCTGCGGTGTGTTTTCAGCCTGTGATGTGAAAATAAGTGAAGCTTGTCTACCTGAGCGTGAGAGGCCGTCAGGCTCTCCTCAAGGAGCCCCGTTCAGCTGCACACACACACACTGACACACACACACACACACACACACACACACACACACATGGACACAGAGTCCGGAGCCAGCAGACATAGTAGCTCTCATTCATCCCCTGGCAGCGGCCACCTCCCCCCCTCCCTCAATCCTTCCCCCGGCTTTTTTCGTCCCTCCAGCCTTCTCCTCCTCTTCTTCATCACCCCCTCCTCCGACCACGACCATTTTAAGGCTTTGGGAAGGTAGAAAAACAGTCTGACGGATGAACAGGCGGGATGGATATGTTCATAACGCAACTTGGCTCATTTAAGACACCAAGACGCGCCAAACCAATTTATCCTGCCGTGTCGGCCGGTGACCCGTCTCCACAGTCCTGACTGTTGTTCTGTGTTTTCAGTGGAACAGACCGGTCTGCTCCAGACAGGGATGAGGACAGGGGGGATTTGTAATTGTGATGCAGGGCCAAATGAACCTGTCAGTGCTCTAAGATAGATCCTCTGTGTGTTTATCCTTTACAAGATAATCCAGGTCAGGTGTGTAATAATCCAGGTCAGGTAAAGTGGGCTTTCCTGCAGAGACAGCAGAGACAGTGACGGAGGTATTCTTCTCACACTTGTTAACTTGAACCCCCCCTCACCATTGTGGCAGCACAATACATGACTGCAGGGTCACTCATCTGCTCCAGCTGGTGCTGCAGGAGCCTCCCTGTGACTGTGTGTGTAAGTGTGTGTCTGTTGGTGTTAATTGGTTCTAGCCAGGGGGTCTGTGATTGGAGGCGGTGGTAAAACAAATGAGCATGAGTAACAGGTCGGTGAAAGTGAGAGGGGCCCTCAGATTCCTCTGTAACATGTCAGTGAGTTTGGGGGCGGGAGGCGCAGAGCTGTCATTCATCCTTCAGCTGGAGACCTCAGCCTTTAGAAACACTCGGGTCACTGATGACTGGACTGATCAGAAAACCCTTTAGAGGTGCATATTGACCTCTGCCAGGAGAGCCATGTTAGTCAGCTGGATTATATAAAGACTAGAGGCTACTGTTCATTTAATCTGGTAGGAGGTGAAGCATTGGCAAGAAGGAGCCATCACATCATGGAGCAGATCCATCTCTTAAAGAAAAGATGAAACTGTCAAAACTGTAGCACCGATATGTTTCACTCACTTTCCTCTTGATGTTAGCCGGGTCGGTCTAAACTCATAAACCATCAATCAATCAAGCTTTATTTATATCACACCTTTCATACAAATCAAATGCAACCCAAAGAGTTTTACAGCGATTGAGAACAAGAAAGATGCAGAAATAAAATAATGGCAAGACATATTAAAATACAAAAATGGATTTTAAAATAGAGAGTAATGCACACCAACAACAATAAGATATGTGTAATTAAAATAAGTTAAAGCATTAAATTAATATTAAGAATGTAGATAGTTAAAATAGATAAATTGAAAAGGGTAAGGATAAGAGTTAAAAATAAAATGAGGCTAAAAATATCAATAAAACAGAGTAAATAAATAAATAAAAAATAAATAATTGTCAGATTTTCTTATGTGGTCTTTCCTGAAAATACACAGGCTCTTTCTTAATAATAATAATTTTGTTTGTATTTGGTTCATAAAGCACTGAATGGTTTAGGCTGATCTGCTGCTACTTTATGAACCACCTGGACCTCTGAGGTCCTCAGGTACTGGTCTGCTTTCAGTCCCAAGAGTCAGAACAAAACATGGTGAAGCAGCATTTAGTCATTATGCTCCACATATCTGGAACACACTCCCTGAAAGCTGCAGGTCTGCTCCAACTCTCACCTCTTTAAAATCCAAGATTAAGACTTTTTTATTTCCCACTGCCTTCCTATCTTAGTTTATTTTAACCCACTTTAAATTAAAATTTTAATGTATTTCTAATTTTCTTTTTCTTTTCTGTTTTGTCGTTTTAATTATGTTCTTTTATGCCTGTCTGAATGTCTCCAATGCTTTTAATGTGTTAATGTAAAGCACATTGAGTTGCCCTCGTGTATGAAATGCGCTATACAAATAAAGCTGCCTTGCCTTGCCTTGTAGAGCACTGTTCAAAACCAAGTTACAAAGTGCTTCAACATGGGCTGCAAAATAAAACAGGCAGTTAATAAAAACACACAAGTCAAGATAAAGAAATAAAATATATTTTAAAAGACATAAAATTCCCCTAAAAGAACTCTAAAGGAATACAATTATTTTAAAATAAATGTCTTAAGAAGGTTAAAATAAAATAAAATAAAATTCAGATAAAATCTGTGAAGGCTCTGCGATAAAAGTATGTTTTCAGAAGAGAGTTAAAAGAGCTCACTGACTCAGCAGCAGACCTGATCTCCTCGGGCAGATGGTTCCAGAGTGTCGGCGCGTGCATTGAGATCCTCCTCTTGTCATAAAGAGATTTTTCTGTTTGTTTTGCATTTTATTTTGAAGGTTCTAAAGTTCTTGGCACACAGCATACGAGTAATTCTGTTGTCAGGATGCACAAACATGTTACACACGGAGGCAGATTACAGATCAGGAGTCCAGTAACCAACCAGACATAAATAAAGCTGCACATTCTGTCTGTGAGGTTTTTAATAATATGAAACTCTGCCAACAGACAAGAAAACAATCAAACCAAAACAGAGTTTCCTTCCAAACATGATTGATTCAAAGTTCTTGGAGCAGGTTTCCAAGAACTTTCTTGGAAAATGAAATGAAAACAAAGTTTCTCCCAAAAGGTCTTTTTCAAACGTATAGGAAAAAGTTGAGCCACATGAAAAGAGGCTTCATATTCCCCTTATCATGTGTTAAACCTTTCCACTGTAATCTCATAAAAGTCAGAAATCCATGTGGCTTCTGATGAGACGTTGTAACGTTTTATTTTCATAGATAGTAATCGAGCAGTAATTGAGATGCTGCTGAAAAATGGAAACATGAGCAGCTTAGTTTTCCTGTCCTCAGCGTAGTCCACCCACACACAGGCGTCTCCTGTGTCTCTATTTTTTGGCTCAGGTCTGTGTGATGTTACCACAGATAGTGACACATTTCCTCATAAAAACCAAACTGCACCGACTTCAAACTCATAAAGCCGAGTGTGGCCCCGCCCCCTTCAGATAAAAGTAGCATGGGAGCTGCCAATCAAACATCGCCTGTGCAAGCCTGACTGTCACCAATTAGCTGTGCACCTGTATCCTCCTGCAGACAGGTGCAAAGACTACTCTGCACCTGCACACTTTTACCTCACCACTCATTGTCTGTCTGCGCTCTCATCCCTCTGTTGTTGCTCTCCTGACGTTTTGCATCTCTGCTCAGAGGCTCGTGGACAGCGGGCATTGAAGGAGAGTCGCTCCTGTTCCCCAGCTGTGGATTAAAACCTGCGTCTCTAACTTCCACAGCTCCACAGGCCACAGCTGTTTTATTGTCCTCTCTTACATGTGTGTGTGTCCAGCTGTACACACACACAGCTAATGAACTCTAAGTGCTGGCTGCAGTTGTCACGGTGGTGCGACCAGTCTCAGTCAAAGGCCGCAAAACAGCTTGATTTAAGGTCATTCTGGTCCGAGGGTGCAGCCGCGAGAAGACGGATACAGGGGAGGAGAGAACCTTTGAGATACCAGGGAAGACTCTGTGACCACTTTGGTTTTAAATCTGATTCAGGATGTTTAAAAAAACTACCACATAGAAACAGATCCAGAGTTCTTAATGCCACCAAACCTTTGAGTCTTTAAGTTTTCTTTGATGTGAGCCAGATTAGATGGATTCATCACAGACCTGCTCCAGGCATGGATACAGATCTGTGTTTTAATGATTGCTATTGAGATGTTAATGTGATGTCTGTTCTGAGCCTGCAAAGATGAGCTGTCGATGCTCCACCTTCAGAATAAGTAAGGACACAGACGTTTATATATGTACAAATGAACATATATGACACGTGCACACACACATGCGAGCAGTCACATATTCATAAACACACATTGGCTTTAACACACAGATGTGCACACACACAAACGCACACATGCACACAACCACACATCCACTCTTCGCAGGAAACCGGTAATGGGTGGGGTCTCTGTAACATGCACACCTGTGATGACTGATAAGATAACTACAAGGCGTGTGTGTGTGTGTGTGTGTGTGTGTGTGTCACATGCACACTGCCCTGCACCTGTAGACAGTATATCTTAGGAGTTTGTTTGAGTGTATTTTTTGTGTTGTATCTGAACACTGATGTTTTTTTTTGCTCCTCTCTGTAAAAACAAACCTCTCTCTCTTCCTCCGGGCCTCCGCTCACACACTCACACACTCACACACACACACAGCGGTAGTTCCTCCGCTGCTCATCTCCTCTCTATAGGATACACAGATAAACTCAAAGCAAATTTGATTTTCAGCTGGTAGAATATTAAACAATCAGAGATTGTCTGTGCTGTAAACAAAGATTAATTCTCTGATTCGCAGCAAATATTTGCAGCAAATAATCAGTGTAATGAGAATATTTGCCGACTCACTGTTGTCTTCCTCACCTTTCGACTCTTTCCTCACAAACAATAAGTCGTAGACAAAGTTTATTTATACTTGGTTTACCTGTGTGGACAAAAGGAAGTGATCCTCTTTGACAAGGCTTACTTAAATTTAGCCCTGAAGTCATATCTATGTATTGACTCTGAATCAGATCAACCTAAAATACTCAATTTGTTCTGAACATTTCTCAACAGCACAGTTTGTTATGATTCCTGAAACAGCACCACAACGATGCTCTGCTGTCACTGTGCCTTTGTGTTTCTACATTGATCCTGCTGCAGTGTGATGTTGGTGTCTTCATGTTGCATTACTGCGTCACAAAAGCTTCAGAGAAAGGACCTGAAAACAACCAGCAGTAGCTTCACACACACACACACACTCAGCAATATTCCATCCTGTCGAGTAGGGATGCTCCGATCAGGTTTTATGCTGCCGATTCCTATACCGATCAGCCATGAGTGCCGATCACTGCCGATCACCGATACCGATCACATGGATTTTCTGTAAATTTTTCAATTTAGTTATGGTGAGTGCTACATCATCTGGGAAAAAAGAACCATAAAATCACCTTAATTTAGAAAAAAAACGTCTTTTTACAAACTTCTTCAAGAGGAAAAACACAAAAATGTTGCACAATGCAGCAACTATTCAGTCAAAAAGACAACTGAAAAACACTGAAATATACCTGCTATCAGTAACACAATCTCTAACAGATTGGAAACATTAAAGGTGACATATCATGCAAAATGGACTTTTTAATGGTTCTCTACCTGAAATATGTGTCCCTGTCTTCAAACCCCCCGAGAATGAAAAGAATCCATTCTGCCCCTGTTCTGATTTCTCCACCTTTCTGTAAATGTGTGTGAAACGAGCCGTTTCAGACTTCAGTGTTTTTGTTACGTAACAACAATATCCGGTCTGTCACGGAGTCAGAGATCAGAGCTTGTTCAGCCCATAGACTGTATAAAATACAACTCAACCCCTCCTCCGTTTTTCATTACCTGCACACATGTGTGCTAACAAGGAGCTTAGGAGGGAGGCATGCTAGTTGTAGGCTGTCTTAATAAACACAAAGGTCGGTTTTACTCCCCACGTCTGCAGATTTGAAGATCTAGTGGATGAGTTTTATTTATCATGGATAAGTGCTAGCGCTAGTTAGCATAGCTACATAGCTACATGTCGTAGCTGTAGCTGTGTACCAAGACACACGTCGACATACTGACAAATAAAACAACAAGAAACACTAAATCTGTGACCAATCCTTCAGAAAGGTCCTGCTACAGGCGCCTCTCCGTCAGGATCAGATTCTGGATCAGATTCAGAGGGTTGAAGTAACGTGATCTCTGAGCAGCCGTGTATATTCAGCCAACATGTAAACATTAGATCAACGTGCTGGACAGCCGAGGCACATCCACTTCCTGAGGGGGCGTGGTCAGAGAGAAAACAGAGTGTTCTGAGGAGGGCTGAAGAAGAGGGGTTTACAGGCAGACCAAAATCTGATTTCAAAGTGTTTTTTTGAGGATAAACTTTAAAGACATGTTTTGGGGACCTCTTAGACCAATATATATTGATGAAAAAAGCGTGATATGTCACCTTTAAGGCTCTCAACAGGCTAAATAGTGCAGAAAGTCAAATAAATAAAAGACAATATGTCTCAAGTTTGTCTTTCAGAATATGCCATGTTTGAAACTCGTGAAACTTACAGAGAATGAGATTCCCTCTTTAGGGAGACGTTCGATGTGAGAGTACACAGTCTGGTGGAGCTCTGACAGCGCTACGTCTGTGAATTATTTACATCCCGGTGGCACGTAGCTACCGGGGCTCCAAGTGAGCGAGCAGTCGGTGGAACCCGGTGTCTTCCACCACTGAGAAAGGCTCATCTCGCCCGATTCAATTATTTTTCGGGTTATTTGCTCACAGCCTTCTGACTGTTACGCTCATACAGGCGAGTGTTGCCACCATGGGCTGTTAGCTGCCGTCTGACTGATGCTGCTCCGGCTGTCTTCTTTTCATTCACTGCCGTGAGCCTCAAAACCTCACCATACTCCGCCAAGTGTTTGTTCTTTAAATGTCTTATTAAATTGGTTGTGTTGAGCATAGACTGTAAGAAATATGGATGTAGTATCCGTGACGTCACCCATCTGTTTCTGAAGAGCTGTTTTGAGACCAATCGGCTGCGGCAGCCATATTGCTTCTGTCGAGCCAGTGTGACGTAAAGAGGCGGGCTTTGAGCCTCCTAGCCAACAGCTGCAGTGTTCCTGCAGGCAGCTGTGCCTCTCATTGGAAGACTGGTAATCTCAATATCTTCAAAATTGCCGAATTAGAAAAAAATTCACCCCCCTCACAGTGAGAGGACATCGAGAAATTAGCTATTCAGACTACACTCATCTTTTGTACCAGGCTGTAAACATGTTTATTAATGCTGCAAAGATCGTCTTTTCCCCATTCATGTGTATGTGACTTCCAGTACTTCCGGAGCCAGCCTCAAGCGGATCCTCGATGAACTGCAGCTTCTAACACTTCCGCATTGACTCATATTTTTAGACCGGAGGTTGCCGCTTGGTGTTGAGGCTTTTTTAACGTGCTTCCCCTGCGAGGTATTTTTTCGTCGTATGTGTTGCAGGATGCAAACTTTACATCACTCTTAGACTGTCTAAAAGTTCCACACGGCAGACATGTTTGTTGTGGTTTGCCGCTGCGCGCCTGCGCAGTGTGAAGGAAAGGGGGAGGGGGCACATTACACACAGGTCCTCTTCAGGCTGCAGGCTGCAAAGTATGAGCCACAGGTGATGGTTTTTTGTGATCGGCAATGAAAGGCATTGATCGGCATACACCGATCACGTGCTTTTTCACAGAAATCGGCCGATAATGATCAGTGGCCGATCGATCGGAGCATCTCTACTGTCAAGTTAAGGACTCCGACTCTAAGTCCTGAACTTGTGACTCGACTTGGACTCGAGCACTGACTGCACCAGGACTCTGCAGAGTGAGTGAAGAGGACTCAGACTTGCTTGTAATCAGGACTGTTTGATTGTCTTTGTCAGATTTATTATTATTTTTTTTTTAAAGTTATATTTTTGGGGGCTTTTTGCCTTTATTTTATAGGACAGCTGAAGAGAGACAGCAAATGTGGGGAGTAGAGAGTGAGGGAAGACATGCAGGAAATGGTCAACCGGCCGGGAATCGAACCGGCAACCCCTGCGACGAGGACTGTAGCCTCTGTACGTGGGGCGCTTGGACCACTAGGCCACCAGCGCCCCTGTCAGATTTATTATTTAACGCTCTAATAATTTCTTCCCTTTCAAGTGAGGGCTGTCATGTGAGTTCACCTGCATGCATGTTCACGTATCGTCTCATTCAGCAACACTTCCTGCTAGGTGCCTGCAGAGAATTGCTTACAAAAATGTTACTAGAAATGTGAGCAATAGCAGTGCAATATGAGTTCAAATCTGGAGTAACAGCAGGTGGGTTGCAGGTACCATCAAGTTTATGAGACACCAGTGATCTCAGCGCAGCAGAATCAAGAGAGTTGTGGTGTGCACATGACACACAGCGCTGTTACTTCACTTCTGACTGGGTTTTAAATGAACTCAGAAGAAAGGGTTCGGTAAAAATGTTGTTCATCCTCAAACTTTCCCCTTTCCTGCTTATTTCTTCTTCTCTTCATTTGAATACGTTTCTAGAAACACAGAAAACGTCCAACCCCTGAATGTCAGAGAAGAAGCTGGCAGAGTTTTGGGACAAGCAGACCTTCATGTTTTATCGTCGCTGATGCAGAGATAAAAAAAACAAACCTAAAAACAGAACAAATAAAGTGAAATCCAGCTCAAGGGAGAGGCGTGAGTCCAACTGGGCCAAATTGATTTCAAGCAGAGACAAAGCTCCGCTTCTCACCCGCTCGTCCTGAAACCTCCAGAACTCAAGTTTGGCTCACAATAAAAGTTTGTCGGAGCAGAGCCAGGTTCAACAGATCAGATTCAGCCGTTTGGCAAAGGCCGGACACCCTGCCTTCATCCATCTGTGAGGCAAACACAGCCTCTGACATGCTGTGTGTGTGTATGTGTGTATGTCTTTATGTGTGTATGTCTCTGTCTGTGATTTACAGGGCAGCGGACAGTAGCGTCCGTCATGTCATTTCAAGTGTTGTTGTCTTAAAGTCTAGCCAGCAGCTTTCTCTCTCGCTGTGTTTGACCCGACACATGCTCTCCAGATGTTGGAGAACATTCCTGAAGGTCTCATCACACTCCAGGACATTTAATGTCTCCTCACACCGTCCTGACACCGTCACTGTCCACGTCTCGGTTTTTCAAACTGAAATCAGTGATGAAGAACACAGGACGTCCGCTCTGCTGCAGGACTGAAACACCGGACTGTGACTGAAGAAGATGTCCCTCAATCTTTATGTTACAAACTGTGTTCTCTGAAACAGCATCAGCCTCCTCAGTTTTATTGTTAAAGGAGGTTTAGACTCTTATCATTCTCCTTCTGTCTCATGTAGAGCAGAAGGCTTGTGTGTTATCAAAGCGTCTAATGACTGATCGGTGGAATTATGGGCAACTTAATTATTGGGTGCGCTCTGAAGCTCAATTATGTGTTTGTGGTTTGACTGTTTAAATTCGGCACGCTAAATGTCACACAAAGCTTTAATTGATGGCTCTGTCTGCAGGTAAACATGATACGAGGATTAACAGCACTGCAGGATGAAAGCACGTTATACACACCTGAATCCACCAGAGAGGAGGAAAACAAAACACGGAGTTAAGATGTTTGAATTTGCCTCAAACAGCAAAACAACAAACTCCTCAGTTTTTATCTGTACGCTCACAAGCAAACCAGTCGTGTATGTGATGCTGTTTGGCTCTTTCCAACAGAACTCCAGTCCTTTCAGCACGGTTGCTTTATCGTTAGTTTCTGTTCTTAAATGAAGCAGGACAATTTGCATATCTGGGTGAATTTCTTGTTTTATTTGAGTTAAAGTTGTGTTTCATGTGGTCACCTGTGTTCCAGGGTAACTTAACAAGCAAAAGTTGATGCATCAGAGCATTAGCTATACTTATGGGTCTTTCATTAGCATGAAGACTAAATGTGACTAAATGAAACGTGATTGAACTTTTACTGCTCTGGGGCACGGGTTGAGATCAGCTGGTAGAGTGGTGCCCCATGAACAGAGGCCACAGTCCTCATAGGATCGATTTCCAGTCCTGCATGATCTGATGCATGTCATCTCTTTCCCCTGATCTCCTGTCTCTCTCAAGCTGACTTATCAATGAAGACAAAAAGCCCCCAAAAATCCCCCCCCATCCACCCGGACCTCAATACGTGTTTAAGTGTTTAGTTGTCAAACAATCAAACGTTGTCACCCTAGTCAGTACCAAAGTTACCAGGTGCTTAGACAATATTACTTATTGATGTATATATTTTTTATTTAAGTATTTATTCAGAACAAAATTGAAACAAGTTTTGCAGCGAGTCAAAGTTACAAAGCATTTTTCAGAAAGTAAAGAGATACATAAAACAGATATAAGACAGTTGTCTAAACATTCTTATAAAATGAGGTGGTGATAGTGGGGAGAGAAATAAACATTTTTGTGAAAGAAAATTCAAAGCTTGGCAATGCTATTATTACTTATTGATATTTTTACTATTGTGGGGCCGTAAGCCGGTCATATGTTGTGTCTAAGCTGTACAGCCACTCGTTCCTAGATCCACTTAATGGCTGCAAATGCTGTTATTCTCTACTACCTGGATATAAACAAGCAGATCCAGGAAATGGAGGTGAAGTCATATGTAGGCTATGTCTGGTTAAACTGGCATATAACCGCTTGACTGTATAACTGTATAACTTTATAAGGCATGTGGATTTTAACCTGCAAGGAGGACTGCAGTCTGGTGGTGCTAGCTCTGCTAGTGTTAGCCACACTTTGCAAACCAATTTAAGATTGTTTATCCACAGACTCTGTGATCCATGATCAGCTGTGCTAAGTAAATTGAGCTCAGTTTTTGATGTTTTCTTGACTTTAGACTTGCCAGCTTGTATGGATTTAAATTTCTGTGTCCATGACTCAGAAATTAGTTGCTTAAGTTTATCCCTGATGTGAACATTGCCCATGGTGTCCCTCAAGGCTCGGTGCTTGGTCCCCTCCTTTTCATTCTGTACATCCTACCCCTTGGTCACATCATTCGCCATCATGGACTCCAATTTCACTGTTACGCCGACGACACCCAACTCTACCTTTCCACCAAAACAATCAGTGCTGCCACTGTTTCCACCCTCACCACCTGCCTATCTGCAATAAAATCATGGATGACCACCAATTTTCTAAAACTAAATAGTAACAAATCTGAAATCATCATCATCATCGGCCCCAAATCCCTCCTCCCCTCCGCCCAGGACTTCAAGCTCTCCATAGACGGTCACTCAGTCACCCCCTCCCCTCAGATCAAAAACCTTGGCGTCATCTTCGATCAGACTCTCTCCTTCCAACCCCACATCCGTCACATCACCAAAACTGCCTTCTTTCACCTCCGCAACATCGCTCGCCTCTGTCCCACTCTCTCCAAATCCGCTGCTGAAACCCTAATTCATGCTTTTATATCCTCACGAGTCGACTACTGTAATAGCCTCCTGTATGGTCTTCCCTCCTCCCATCTACAAAACTACAATACGTACAGAACTCTGCTGCCCGGCTACTCACCCACTCCCGCTCCAGAGACCACATCACCCCTGTCCTTCAACAGTTCCACTGGCTCCCCGTAAAACAGCGCATCCACTTCAAGATCCTGCTCACCACGTACAAATCCCTCAATAACCTGGCCCCCCCCCATACCTCACTGACCTTCTCCAGTACTACCACCCCTCCCGCCGCCTTCGATCCTCTGACTCCAACCTCCTCACTCCCATTACTACAAGCACCGTACCTTGGGGGACCGGGCCTTTGCCATAGCCACCCCAACCCTCTGGAACTCTCTCCCCCCACACATCCGTGCTTCTGACTCACTTCATTCATTTAAGAAAGAGTTAAAAACTTACCTTTTCAAACAGGCATTCCCCTCACATTCATTATTCCACCTCTTCCCTTGTCGTCTGCTTGTCTTATATGTCTTTATTGTATTTATTTATTGTCTCTCTTGTAAAGCGTCTTTGAGTTCTTGAAAAGCGCTATTTAGTAGCCTGGAGAAGCTTTAACACACAACAGTGTCTTTTTTTTAGGAATGAAGACAATAACTCCGTCATTAATCAATCAATTTTAGATTTCTGACTCAGAGTAGAGCTTTAAAACCTGTTTTCATCTTTGTTCAGTTCATCCTCTTAACCTCCCTGTGAAGCTCCACTTCTCTTTGACATGAGAGCTGAGCAGCTTTTGGTTTTAGACCCTCGACTGTGTGATTGTCGAATGTAACTGATCTGACGTCCCAGGCAGTCTGCCGGTCCTTAGAGCAGAAATATCAGCCTGATTACAGCTCATTTGCATGTTGAGGTGGATTTCTCCTCCAGATATGCAGCGTGAAATCACACAGGTCAGGAAATAAAGCAGATTCAGTGGATCACGGTTCATTTAAGTAAAACAAATGAGGCACGATGGGGTTTCCCCTGTGGTGTATCATAAACTCCAACCTGAGGCCCTCAGCGCTCACACTGAGGAGAGAAGGAGAGAAGGAGAGAAGGAGAGAAGGAGAGCGGTACGAAGTCCTGAGGATATTGAACCTCCCGCCTCCTCGGCTGCATATCCAAACATCCTGAAAGAACAGAGGAGAGCCGGCCTGAAGCACAGACAGTATAAACCTCTGATAAGACAGATTTTATCACTGCTATCATGTAAGCAGACACCACAACAATCCACGCACAACTGTCCACAACATGGGGCTTTTATTTTGAAATCCACTGTGTATCCTATTGTGGAGTGGACTTGACAAACCCAGCAGGTGCTTTGTGTGTAATCATAACAGACACAATGTTACTCACAGAAATTAAGATAAGATAAACTTTAATGGTCTCTGAGGGGAAACTGGGTCAAAGCAAACAGAGGGAGGATGCAGCGGATCAGCTAAAGATGTAACAGGAAGCATAATAAACCGTGCAGACGCATGACCAACACACACAAAGAAAGCAGGAGCGTCTTTTTAAATGTCTTGTTTTCATGAAATAAGGCTTTCCACTCATAAATCCATGAAAGTGTTTCTACAGTATCCTTCTCCTTCAAGGCATTTACAAAAAAAACTGTTTGCACACAGTTAAGGTTGAACATTTGCCCCAGGCCACAAAGATCCTCAGATCCAGTAACTCAGGGATCAGAACCAGCAACCTTTCCAGAAACCTGCTCCCCGACCTTTGACCTGCTTGTTGTTCTCGCTCTGCTTGGCCGCAGAGAGGCCGCCTGCCGAGAATCTGCTGCGTCCCTGAGTCGATGGTCCTGCTCCGATCGATACTGTCCTCCCTGTTTGTCCCCCTCTCTCTCTCTCTCTCTTTCTCTCTCTCCCTCTCTCTCTCTCTCTCTCTCTTTCACACACACACACACACATACACACACACACAGGTTAAATGTAATCAGCCGCCTCCTCTGTGTTCGTCTCTCAGGCCAGCAGTTTTATCTCGGCCTCTTTGCAACACCCACGGACGACAGAGCAAAGTCCAACCGCTTATCTGAGCCTCTGCTGGCCAGTCTGTCTGTGTGTCTGTCTGCATGTCTGTCCTTCTGCATGTCTGTCTCTCTGCATGTCTGTCCTTCCTCTCTGAAGCTCCATACATCTGAATATCTATTTATCCGTTACATGTATGTACAGCTTCTTGTCCTGACAGTCTGACTCTCTCACACACACTCTGACTCTCTCACTCTCTGAATTTATTCATTGATTTCTATTTCACTGTTTTTCAAAAGCAGTTTGTTTTATGTCCCAGTTCCTCCCTCTCTGAGCTGCATTGAACCTGTAAAAGGTGCCATAAAGATAATAAGAGTCAAGTTTTGGGCTGCAGCTTTATCTCCATCCTTAGGAAACAAGTCATACTCTGGTTTTTAAAGCTGCACAAAAGGGTTGCTGATATTTCTAGGAGGGGAAGTTGAGGACTTTGAATGCATCATGTGTCAATAACAAATCCAATCCACTTTATTTATAGGGCACATTTAAAGAACAAACAAGTTTAGCAAAGTGAGGGAAAATAACAGAACATAAAACGCTGTCAGAGAATAAAATAGAATAAAATACTCTCCTTACTTTCCTAATTTAGAAATGCATATTCTGTTTTTTGTTTCTCTTTCTCTTCTTTTCTTTTCATCATTGTTTTAAATATTAATCCCTCTTATTAATCTCTTTTGTTTTGTTTTTATTTGTATGTAGATATTCTGTTTTTACATTGATGCTTTGTGTTGCTTGTTTTCTTTTTTTGGAGGGCCACTCGACTAGCCTGTTAGGGATTTTTTGGCTGCTCCTGCACATTACATGTTAGTGATTAGTTTTATTATTGAATTTACCTGTTAGATCTCGGCTGGTGTTATTGAAAAGCAATGTTTTGTTTTGTTGTTTTATATGTGCAATAAATAAATAAAATAAATATAATAAAACACATAAAACACCCACAAATAATAAAATGAAAAATAAATAAAATAAATAAAATAAAAACATTGTAAGAGCAAATACAAATCAAATAAAAGAACAGACAGAACAGTGTTCAAATTCAGAGGATTATGTTGTTTTTTGTGGCATTTATTGGATAGGAAAGCTGGAGAGAGACAGGAAATGTGGGGAGTAGAGAGTGGGAGAAGACATGCAGAAATTTGTAGAGGCCGGGAGTCCAACCTGCAACTCTCATGCTGGGTTAAAAGTCAAGGAGTAAAAATATGTTTTAAGACAGGATTTAAAAGTCTTTAATGTTGGGGACAATCTAACATGGGGGGGCAGCTCGTTCCACAGTTTCAGCCTGGTCTTAGGGACCACAAGAAGCTGCTGACCAGTAGACCTCAAAGACCTTGTGGGAGTGTTAAACTCCAAACATCCAATCGTCTCATTTGAGCCTCAGAAGAGACAAAATGTCTCTGTTCACTGATTATTCCAGGCGGTGAAGTTGAGACGCACATTTCTGTTCCTCCTAAATCAGCTGTGGGATCTTCCAGCTCTTCCTGACTCATGACCTGTCTGTCTTTCTGTCTCACTGACCCTCCGTCCATCCGTCCATCTGTCTGTCTGCCTGCTTGGTTAACTGCCAAACTGTCTCCCGTCCTCGCTGTTTGTCTGTTTACTGAATGTCAGACTGACTTTTTTCTGCGTGGCACACTTTCTCTGAAGAGGCGTCAGGGTGAGGGTTTTGTTTTTGTGTCACTCTTCAGCACGTTGGGAACATCCTTATCACTTTAAAACCTGCATGTCGCCTCGTACAGGTGCCACAGAGTGAGTCATCATCACAGTTATTAGCTTCATGTTTCAGATGTGTGTGCTGACTGTCTCACCTCCTCCCTCACCTGTCTCTCTCTCTCTCTTTCCATCTCTCTGTCTGTCGCCTGTTTTCCTAAAAAGGGAGCACAGAGCCCGAGGCCTGAACTGTAAGTGCTCTCTCCTCTCTCTCACTCCCTCTCTCACTCCCTCTCTTCCTTCACTCCCTCCCTCTCCTCGGGCAATAATAACAAGTGTAAACAGTAGATCCACCTAACAGGATCCAGGATGCACGGCTTCATTTGCATTGCACATCTTGAAAGCACGCACCACCCTTTTTTCTTCTTTCTTTCTCTCTTTCTTTCTCTCATTTGTTCTTTAATCCTTTCTTTCTTTCCTTTTCCAATGCATGTTTTAATCACTCACTTTTCCTTAAAGAATTAAACACCTGTCACAAAATAAAGTATTCCCTCTGCTGCAGCACAGTCAATAAATATCACTTCATTAAATTACTTTCTTCATTTATTTAGCAAGTGTGACTCAGTAGAAATCCAGTTTCTGTGACTTTAATTTGGAAGAAACTTTTTCAATGTTTATACATTTCAAAGTCCTGCAGAGACCCAGCAGCTCTGATGTGAAGAAATGAAACTCAGAGCAGTAAAGACATCTTCTCTTTGCCTGAGCCTCGTTCACCTGTGCTGGTGAACAGGCTCATGGTCTCCATGCTGCATTCACTGTCACCAGCAGCACAGCCCGAGGGCAGCTGTCATCAAGTGTTCAACAGGGCGAGCGGAGAGACTGTTTCACCTCAGGAGATAAATATCCGTTACTCCGGGAGTGACAGGAGCGTCGCCCTCACAGGTCTGAAGCCACGCTCGCTCTCCTCAAAGCGTCTTTCAGACCTTCAAAAGGCAGCAATTATGCAAAACATGACATGATGTGATTCATCGTTTGATAAGATCCTATCAATGGGAAGCCTTTCTCTCCAAAAACTGTCGACTGTCACCACAAACTATTTCACACCTCCTGGAATGACGGGTAACAATCACAATCACTTTACTTCAGCTCTTTAAATCAGGGAACAGTTTAAAGGTTAACGATGACATGGAGTCAGATCACTGAACAGGAAGAAGGTCAGGACAGTTAAGACGAGTTGATCGAATTTCAAGTGGAAGGTTTCACCGTCAGTTCAGTGTCATCATTTCTTTAAGCAACATCACATTAGAAGGAGTGATGTTGTGTTGTATGCATGTGTGTCACACTAAGCACAGACCAGAGAGCTTTCTGTTTTATACACCGTAATTGTGGAGCTCTCTGCCTCTGGACATCAGAACATTGAGCTCTCTGTGTGTTTTTAAGAGTAGATTTAAGACTTACATTTTTCAATCTAGCTTTTAATTTGGAATAATTTAATTTTAGCCCTGCACTGCATTATTATAATCATTATTTTAACAACATTTATTCACCTTATGTATTTAATTATCTATTTATTTCTTGTATTTATCTGATATTTTTAACTTTAAATTATTTTAAATTTTGCTTTCTGTCCTTATTTATTTTATTAATTTTGTTTAAGTGATTTTATTTTGTTTTTAAATATTTTTTATGATTATATATTTATTATTTTACCAATTTCTGTTGTTTTCTGTTCTTTTGTGAAGCACTTTGGGCTTCATGCTTGTTTGTATGAAAGGTGCTATATAAATAAATAAAGTTGAGTTGAGTTAACCGGATGATATTTGCCATGTTCTGATATTGGAAGAGATATTAACAACATATTAAGAAGCTACCTGCAGAGGTTTAGAAATATTCATATTTATGTCAGGCTGTGGGGTTGTGAGGAGATCTGTTGCAGCTTCTCCTCAGCTCCAAAGTTCAAGCAGAACCAAGCGTCCTTGAAAATAAAAAATGCACTACAAGTAAAAAAAAGGTCAAACTGGACTCTATTTGCACTCTGCGTCTGAGACACAGACGACACGCTGTCATTAATGCAGCGAGATCTGGAGCAGCTTATTCTGCACGCAGCAGTAACATGTCTAACAGTTCCTTCCATCCTGCAGAAAACTTCCCACACTCATACAATATGTTCACATAGACACATCTCCTGACTCATTCTGACCTCCAGTCAGTCTCTCTCTGCTCCTCACAGAAAACTTTGAGTCATAAAGAAATACCATTCACAGTTTAAAAGTCATAGCTGTGACCACACTGAACATAGAGTTTTGCAGAGTTTCTTCTGCAGAGGTCGGTTTACACATCAGTGGCAAGTTATACTGACGTCCAACAACTCAGGACAAATGTCACTGTGCCCAGCTGAACTCTGCAAGAATCTTTCACCCACAGAGTCACCTTTCCCCTGATTATTGGGGCCACGTTTGTCCTCTTTCTGCGTTACATCTGCAGAATCTTTTCTTTTTGATCTCTTGTTGCTAAAATATCAATCCTAGAAACTTTGAGCAGACTCCCGTCTTTAGTTTAAGTTGTTCTGCAGTTTGTGAGCAGGGATTAATTTATGTGACGTTCACACTCTTATCAGCAGCCGCTATCTTTTTCCTGAAAGCCTCGCTTTGGAAACTGGGTCAGCGGAGGGTCACAGATTACGACTGAGAGGATACAAATATAAGGGTCATAAGCAGCATTTTTCCTCCTTTGTCTCTGAAGTTGTTTCGCTCCAACTTCTTCTTTGTTGCTCTCTCTGAACCTCACAGCCTCACTGAGTTTTATCTGAGCTCTGACTCTAATCTGTTTCCTTCATGAGGAGCTGAATGTGACTCTATCAGCGTGGTCACCTGATTACTGTGAGGGGACATTTTAGAGTGGCCCAGGTTAGTCATACCTGGAGGAGTGTGTGTGTGTGTGTGTGTGTGTGTGTGTGTGTGTGTGTGTGTGTGTGTGTGTATGTGTAGCAGTAGAGAAGTGGAGAACACAACAGGCGGGAGTTCTCCTATCTTATCAAACCGACTGCTCTAAGGGGACTATTGTGTATGCAAGGTGACAAACTGCCTTACATTCCCACTCAGACCATTCTTTGGTGTGTGTGTGTGTGTGTGTGTGTGAATATATATATATATATATATATATATATGTATATATATGTGTGTGTGTGTGTCTCCATGGATTTATGTAAGTGCTGTACTCTTTAAGAGACCTGTGCATCGATCTTTTATCATAGAAAGGTGAAATTATCAGACACTTTGGATTTTCTGCAGAAACAGGCACCAATTTGTGTCTTTCAGTGTCAAGACTAATTGACTATTTTAAGTGTGTGTGCATGCATGCGTGTGTGTGTGTGTGTATGCATGCATGTGTGTGTATGGACACTATATTTCTGAGGCCTCAGGGCTCATGGTTGCTGATCCTGACGTGACAGAGAAGAAAAGGCAGCGACTAATACGTGACTCTGACAGAACAGGGCTGGGTTGAGCAACTGAAAGGGGACAGACAGACATGCAGAGAGAGAGAGAGAGAGAGACAGGTAGAGAGAGAGACAGGAGGCCTGGGGACAGGGAAGGATGGCTGCAGGATCCAAGATCAATAAATGTGCGTTTTACTTTTCCTGTAAACGCAGAGAGGCGATCGTGTCAAAGTTTCTGGGTTAGTGTGATCAGAGGAGTCAGATTTTGCAACATCTTATCCCCTTATTCTTTAAATATGACACCAAAGTGATATTTATATTATTAAGCTCCTCATTGATTACTCCTCTGACTTGCACCAGAGGTGATGCATTCACATGTTGAGTTTCTGGATCATCACAGCGCGTCTAAAGCCAAGCAGAACACATCCCAGACTGAACCTTCTTCTTCTTCTCTCCCTGTTTTTGTTGTTTTGACCTGCTCATAGTTTTTCTGGTGCAGGGTCAGAGGCAGGGCAGTAGTTTTTGGAGCGGTCCGGGCCTCGCTGCGTGTCTCGTTTGAGGCTCTCAGTGTGATCCGGCCGTGTTTAGTCTAGGAGTCCGACATGTCACACACCACAGTCATTTGGTCAGGAGCTGTTTCAACAAGATGCTGCTATTCCTGCCGCTCACCAGAAGTAAAAAGGTGTGACTGATTGACGGACAGAGAGGAGTCCCTCTGAGTGATCTGAGAGCTGAGGTCTGACCACCTGAGATCAATGTGTGGTTACACGGTTTGTCGTATTGGGAAAATTCTAAGACTGATGGTGATGATGAGCAATGTGCTGCTAAATGGTGTCATAGATTTAATTAAAGCTGGTTGATTCAGTTATTTTGAAGCAGGAGCTCATGTTTTTATGACTTGTAGGAAAAGAGCACGTGACTTCTTGTGATTAAAATGAACCAGAGAATAATCCCTGCAAAAACAGACTTGTGTTTTGATTCCCTGAGCATCATTGACCGCTCACACGTAAAGAAAAAACAACAGATGCAGCATTTCTCCCCTCATTTTTTGCCTTTTTAATAAGAAAAATGAAACATGGATCATTTCAATCACATTTAAACCAAACAAAAACAAAAAAACAATATATTATATCAACACACTTTCAAAGTTTGAAAAGCAACATAGCTTAAATAAAAGACATTTTTCTTCCACAGCGGACGTCATGTGACCTGAAGCTTCTGTGTGTCAGAATAATCCTTCAATAGATTGTCGAAACGTTGAGCTCTGATCGGATCAGCAGTCTTTGAAGAAAAGGCACTTTTTTTTTTTTTTTTTTACTGGGACAGCGGCGTTTATTTGACATTGTTCCACTGATCCCATTGAGCTGATGCATTGACAGTGTGAGGGGGGGTGGTCCTAAGTATTGTTGTAACACACACACTATCAGCCCACCTGGCCAGTGGGAGCTCCATAGTGCAAAGTACTGTATGTAAATCTCCCATAGTGCATCTCTCCTCCCCTCCACTGTTTTAGTAACTAACTGAACTCCCCCGCTCTGCTCCTCACCCGTCTCTCTGTTCTCCAACATGTTACAGTCTGACAGGAGCACTTCATGCCCTCCGAAAGGTAACAACAGGAAATGTTTGTGGGAAATAAAAAACAGAAACACGACATGTTTTTTTTTTTCTTTTACCACAGTTTCTTCGCCTCTTCCTTCTGCACAACTTTTCACTAAACTTCAGTTTCCTCACGATGGCTTCTTTTTCTTCACATCGACCAAAATAACAAACTTTTATTTTGAAAGTTACGGATTCATGTTTTTACACTAACAGGACGGAAATGACAGAAGTGGGTGTGAATGCTGTAACACACAAACAGTAACACCTAACTGAAGCAGTAACCTGAATGTCGATCTAAAAATAAACTCACATTGGGGTTGTAACCGGTCGACAGATCGCTATACAAGATATATTAATTTTATTCCCATCATAAATAAATGCAGATATCCTTTTCCCCCCACATTACCTCTATTTACAGTTTGTACAAAGCTGATCTCAGCTCGTGCAGCAGAGCTCCTGCGTCCAGCAGAGTCAGGATCTGACTCACACAGATGCACGAAAAGTCTTCATCGTCAGTCGAGACTCTTCATCACCGAGCTTCACCTTTCTGTCCTCCATGTAACCGACCAGCCTCCGGGATTTGAGACGGTCAAAGAAAATCAAACTGTTCTTCTGCCCCTCAAACAAGCCGGCCATTTTGAGTGAAGCTTTGGACAAGAGCCAGAGAGAGAGAGAGAGAGAGAGAGAGAGAGAGAGAGAGAGAGAGAGAGAGAGAGAGAGAGAGGGAAGAAGAGAGAGAGAGAGGGGGGGAAGAAGAGAGAGCTCTGGTGTCCATTTTAAACAGAAAGAGAAGTCTCCATCTTGGCTCACTGCCACAGAGAGGTGTGTGTGTGTGAGGGTGTGTGTGGTGTGTGTCCACATTAGGAGGCGTTGAGCACCGAGCGGCTGTACAGAGTTTGGTAATAAGCGCCTGTGTCCATATTGTTGGGCCCCTGGCTGTCGTAGATCTGCTTGGCCCCCACAGGAGAGCCCCCAGTGTAGCTGTTGTAGGCCATCACCTGGTCCTGGTAGGACTTGAGGTCCATCTTCTGCTCGTTGGACATGAGGTTGGTGATGGAGAACGGGTGGTTGAAGTTGTAGTGGGGGTCCAGGGACTTGAGGGCGTCATTCTGTAGGTCCATGTGCTGCTGCATGGCGCTGGGCAAGAGGTTCCCCACTAAAGACTGTGGGTGGAGGAGCGGGTTTGAGGCGGAGGCGGCTGAGAGGGACAGAGAGGATGGAGGGATGGAGGACGAGGATGAGGAGGAAGGCAGGGAGATGGGAGGGCTGTGGAGGTGTGAGGAGGACAGCGGAGGGCAGTCTAGAGGAACCAGGGAGTTTCGTTGGTGAGGCTGGTCGTCTGAGGAGCCCGGGTGGGAGTTGTCGGAGTGGGCAGAGTCAGCTCCCTCTGATCCTCCTGTGGGGCTGTGGTCCTCCATGTGGTCTCCACCGTGGCCTCCTTTACCTGACCCCCCCGTCCTGACTCTTGCCTGCCTTCTTGGCCAGCTTGTCCTCGATCTTGAAGCGTTTCTGGCGGCGCAGGTAGCAGCCGTTCTCGAACATGTTCCCTGACTGCGGGTGCAGAGTCCAGTACGAACCTTTTCCCGGCTTGTCAGGCGAGCGAGCAACCTTCACGAAGCAGTCATTAAAGGAGAGCGAGTGGCGGATAGAGTTCTGCCAGCGTTGCTGGTTCTCGCGGTAGTAGGGGAACAGGTCCATGATCCACTGGTAGATCTCGTTGAGGGTCAGCATCTTGCTGCCGCTCTGCTGGATCGCCATGGTGATGAGGGAGATGTAGGAGTACGGTGGCTTGGCGTGGGTCAAAGAGCGGCGGTACGGCTTTGGAGGGATCTCCTTGGGCCCAGCCCGGCTCAGGGTGGTGGTGGAGGGGTAACCCAGCTGGCTCATGGACTGGCCCATGTTCTGGTAGTGGGACAGGGAGCTCAGGGAGCCCGGAGCCGCGGGGCCCAGCTGAGCCAGAGAGCCCGAGGTGAGGGAGGAGGTCACCGGGGAGAGGGACATGTGACCGGGCCCAGAGCCCATGGAGGCCAGCGGGGAGCTGCTGAGGGTGGAGGTTGGGTACGCCATGTTCATGCCTGCGGGGGCGGCGGTGGCTGGGTTCAGGTTGATGTAGCTGTTGAGTCCCATGGGGCCGAGACCAGAGGTCATGGTGCTGGGAGAAGAATACATCTGCAGGAGGAACAAGATGAGGTTATTTACAGGAACTCATCCACTGATGATCACACAGAGACAGAACATATAATGAAATTAAAGGATCTGACCTTGACCTTTAACTTTTCTAACTTTAATTATCTTAAATTAAATTATATTTTCAGTTGTGACTCACTTTAATTTGAATTAACTCCCTTTTATAAAGGTTAAAATGTGAGTGAGGCAGTTGGAGTCTGCGTTGGAAAAGTGACTCCTTATCAATGCACAATGAGGCTCTCAGTGCGCGCGGAGAGGACATGGATTTCACACTGAGATGTTAACCTGAAAATGCGTAAAAAGCGCGTCATGGTGCCTCTCGGCTCAGACAGACTCCTCCACTGCTGAGTGGAAAAACAAGTGAAGCAAATGTTCACCTCTCAGAGATACAGCTGATTGTTTTCTGATCTAATTTCACCTGAGTTTGTTAAAGAGTCCTGAATCCTGAAACCAGATAATCGAACATTTAAAATCCTAAAACGTGGATTAAAGTATTTCACTGTTAAAACAGAGTCCGAGAGGCACAGCAGGTATCTGAGGCCTCTCAGTGTTCGCCTTTGAATATTATCAAACTCTTTCTTCTTCGTTAATTTCATCAGCTCGAGACGAGGTGAGATCTGAAGCTCCTGATGGAATTAGGGCCTAATTGAATTAGTGAGAATAAAGCGATGTTACATTTACACCTGAACTGTCGCGACACTTCAGCAGCTGTGTGGACACAAAGGAGGACAGGCTGTTAACAAGTTCACTGTTTAAATTATCTAATTAATTTAATGAAACTAAAGATTTAAAAATGTTTTAGAATTTTATTTGAATAAGGCAACAAAGTCTGTCAGATGTGAAGTCATCCATTAGTGTCTTTAAGGGACTTTAATCTGCTGCTTTTAAAAAAGGACTTAAAGTGTGCAAATGTTTATTTTAAGAGAAGATTTGATGATTTATTAATTTGTACATTTTGACATTTTTCTCCTGACTGTATTTATTTTATTCAGGTTGAGTTTTATGAAGTGCGCTTTGCTCCTCTGTGTTTGTCTCTAATGCGCACATTTCGTTTGATCCTTTTTGTCCTCCTGTAATATTTTAATTGTAGCTTTAATAGGAAATTTTAAATCTTTGAAATATTCTCTTAAATCTTGTTTTATACTTTGTAAATAATTACGGCTGGGTTTTTTTTTCCTTCTCTTTCCTGCTGAAAAAATGTGCGCAAATAAAAATGTGTGTGTTGTTTCTCTCTTGACAGAAAAGCTGGACTCTTTTAAAAACGAGGAAATAAAATTCTGTGACATCTCTTAACTTATTCTCATTATTTCGTTGTGTGCTAGTGTGTTTACCTCGCTTGCCTCGCTGTAGAAAGTATTCCACTCTGGTAGATCATGGGCTTCCATCTTCACAGAGCTCAACATCCCCAACACACGTCTCTGAAGGAGAAACACTGATCTCTCGCAGAGTTTGTTTTTAACAGAACAGTTTAAAAAAAGAACTTTAAAAATCCTTCAGAAAGTTTAAAGTTTTCAGGAAGAAAAAAAAAAGTCCAAAAACCAATCTGTCTCCTCTTCGTCGAGAAGGAGTCAGAAAGTGTTGAAGTGGAGAAAAAGGCGAAGAGTGATGTGACGCTGTTCTCCTGGAGACGAAAAGTCAATATTTCTTATTGGTCAGTCCTCCATTGTTTCATAACTTTATCTGGTAACGACTCAGCAGATGGTTTAGTCTTCCTTTTGGTCCGTTTGTTTCCTCACGCGCTGCAGCAGGCGGAGGTGAAGCGCGCAAATCCAGCAGAAGAACCTGGACCTCCTCCTCTTATAAGGTGCAGCCGGGTCCCGCCCCGCTCCTGACATTTGAATGCCGTGATGGGATCCAGGAAGGGCCCCGCAAAAAGGCCGATGTGGCCCCCTGGCGTGCTGTATATTGGCCCTGCGGCTGCACCGGGGCCACCCGGACTGACTGTCCCATAATCCTTTAGGGACAGAGCAGGCTGGTGGGTTTTAGTATAGGCACCAGTTCACCAGGGAGGGGAGGGAATATGATCACAAGTTTATACTCGAGCAGCTTCTGACAGAGTTTGTGTTTCTGACTGTGAGATAAAATAAATTAAATAAATGACTTCATGTAGTTTTGTCTCTTTAATTCAGAAACAATGAATCCAGACTTCATGTTTTATTTTACTGCAGCAAAGAAAGATAAGAAAATGTTAAAGGATTGGAAGACTGTAGATCCATACCTTGATCAGTGGAGTATTCTTTTTATTTTGCTAAATTACCTTCAGATAGAAACGCCTGTATCAAGTGTGTCTGTGTCTGAGTGTGTGGGTGTGTGTGTGTGTGTGTGTGTGTGTGTGGGTAGGGGGCGTCAAAGTCGTTAATTCTCTTGGCTATCACTTCTCGGGGGTCGTAAACTTTTTAACACATTCTCTGAGGGGTTTGTAACCGCCCCTCTGATATCAGACTCTGGGTTTTGATAGTCAAATATTTTTTTACTGATAACCAAAAAGATAACATCTCTCAGGATTAGATTTGACTGACAAAGGAAGACCAGAATGTGAGACGTGGAGCAGGAAAGCCCCCCAAAACGAAAAAACCATTCGAGAATCTTAAAAAGCAGAACTTTTCAACATTAGAAAAACAGAGAATAACCTATCCTGAAACCAGAACCATGTCAGATGTTAACAGATCTCTTTTTGTTCGTGCGTAAAATGTGCGTAAATGTCCAATTTGTTCATTTCCGTGAGGATTTAATTTATAAGTGCACAATCTGTGCGTTAATGTCTCTCTTCTGGGTTAGAGAGGCCTCCTCTCTCTTACATCCTCTGGTAGATCTCTTTCTCTTTCCTCCTCAGAGGCCCTGTGGCCCGCCGCCGTGCAGAAATACAATAAATAATGTAATCCTGGTGTAACGCGCAGGGCCCGGCTGCTGTGTGGTAGAATACACATCGGTCCGGGTGCAGACGGAGGCCTGTGAATGTCAATGCCTCTGCTAATGGTCAGTCAATGGACATGTAATTGATGCGCAGGCGGGAGGTCGACGGGATTAGACTGTGAGAAAAGATCCGAGGAATCAGAAATAACAGGAAGGAGAGAGGAGACAGCAGACATGGGGAAGGAGAAGGTGACTTTTAAAGGGGCAGACAGACTCAGAGTAAATCTCTTGTTTTTATTGGGAATAAACTGTTGATGGTGGAATCATGTTGACCTCATGTATGGCACACAAACTGAGCCTACTTTATTTGTTTTGTGTTAATTATTATTCCTTTAATATCCTCTCTTTATGTCATATTTGAGTTGTTGTGCATCATGGTGTGAGTCAGACTCTCTCTGCAGGGCATCACCTGTAGAGCCTCTGCAGTGATCGCCTGTTTGCCAAAAGCTGTCAGGTCGATTAGCACGCGGGATGATCTCACACCTCAGAGTGTGTAATGATGTAATTAAGCCCCGAGAGAGACGAGCTCCTTCATCTGCTGCTGATACAGGTGGAGATAAGGACGGGTGGAAAGAAGTCTGACTTCAAAATATAGTGTTTTTTACGAGGAGGCTAAAAAGAGAGGATTTTGGTCCAACTTCTTCTCAACCAATACATTTAGTGACAGCTCATAGCCTCCAACACATTCGAGGGTGGATAAATGACAGAAGATGATGATAAAGAATACAAATAAAGTCTGAGATTAGAGTCTTTAGGATGACTTATGGATCCATGAGGCATTTTAAGTTTGACCAAGTTTTAACATTTCTTCTCTCAGGTGCCAGAACTGAAATCTTTTACATATTTACACCACAGCTTCAGTTTTTCCTTCTGCAAACAAAGTATAAATTAATAAATGACATTATCATCAGTTTATTTGTTTTATTTGAACTCATTTGTTTATTGGAAATGAGATCGAGTGAAGTTATTGTGTTTGAATCTGTTTTTACATCTAAACGCTGCATCAGCCCTCACACATGCTGCAGACAGACTTCTGTATTTACCTCATTTCCTGTGATGCTACAATAAGTTTCTTCAGATAAGTTGCTGCAGTAAGATTCTCATGTGACGTCCCATCTCATCCAAACACACATTCATCCACATCCTCTCTGTGCGGGCCGTTTCTCATGCCAATGCGCTCCACCGTCCATTAACACCTCTATAATTGGTTTAACAAAGGCCGTAATGAGCTGACACTAATGGAGGAAACGACGCATCGGGCTGCCAGCAGCACGGCGGCCGGGGGGTCAGACTCCCCCCTCCTGCAGTCTCTTCGAATTCACTGTAAAACGAGAATCATTTTATTAGGACTTCATCAGTCTAACTGGGACTTGATCCGAGGTGCATGCGCATGCTCAGTCAGTCCAGAACAGCTGAGCTTCCTGCAGGATCTTGAACACCTGTAGCCTCCATGTTTCCTCGTGTTGCATGTGGAGCTCGGAGGCTCGTTCAGGCTCTACAGGCCTTCATTTTCTCCTCCAGCTGACTCATGATGAATATCTGTCCAATCAGCATCTGCTCTCAGACAGACTGAGGTCAGCAGGGTGACAGCGCCATCTAGTGGCCATGCGCAGAAGTTGTTTGTTTTTCAAAATCCAAGAATTCCCTGAATCGAGACTTCAGAGCTGACATGAATGAAATGAAATGAAGGGACTGTTTGACTTCAGCCTGGATTATTCACTTCTATTTAACCAAGTTGAATCGATTAGGATGTCAAATATACTTTATAGATTTAATAATTTAAAGCTGATAAACCCCAGTGAGCTGGATTCTGAGTAATACTTGCAGATTATCCTCATGAATTTATCGTCATGCTTCTACCCTGCATAATGAGGACTTCATTTTGGCTTTACAAGGTGAAATGAATACAATAAGATATGTGTGCACCTTCCAGTTTATCACAGACCACAAACACCAACATCTTATCAGTGCTACTTTACAGAACCTGAAGGTTTATTACCTGCACAGAATGAAGGACATAAAGTCTGTTTGACAATCAGGGAGTCAATTTAAAATGTTTTTGCATTGTTAGGAAAGATTTAAAGAACCAGAATAAGGATTCAAGTTGTTAAAATCACTTCAATGAAGCTCTGGGGGGTTTGAACTGTTTTCTGTTGCTCAGCTGCAGAAAAGCAGGACAGGATCTTTAAAAAGTGAAGTCAGAATCATGATCAGCTGCTGAAAGAAAGTTTGCAGAGTCAGTATTTAGATAAATGCATGCAATTTAGACTCACCTTTTTTTTTTTTTTGTAAGTTATATTTTTTATTGACAGGACAGCTGAAGAGAGACGGGAAACGTGGGGAGTGGAGAGTGGGGGAAGACATGCAGCAGATGGTTGACCGGCCAGGAGTTGAACCGGCAACCTCTGTGACGAGGACTATTGCCTTGATACGTGGGGTGCTTGATCCACTAGGCCACCAGCACCCCATTTTAGACTCATCTTTGATGGTTTAAAGGTTTGGGTCCACTTTACATCATCAGGAACTGATTCTGGCACAAATAGCACTCACTCCTCCAACATGAAGTCTTTGTTTTGAGTCTAAATTTCATACAAACTCTGAAGATAAATGTCTGAATCAGCCTCAAAAACCAAAGCCCACATGTAGCAACAGACCAAACAAATGAAGAGTTTCACTGATGTTTGATTTAGCGTGGTGAAACTTCATCATTTTAGCTGCTTCATATGATAAACCCTGGATTCATTCAGCGATATTCAGAGAACTTGATCTCATAAAGTTTGTATAATCCCCATCTTATTAACTCACCTCAGAGAGTCCTGTTGTTTTGAACAGCAACAGATGTCACATAATTAATTGAGTGTTAAAATTCAAGAAAGAGAAAAACAACTACAAGTTTCCATCCCATTTTATTCCTGGTTTCTAGTTGTACATGAAGCTGCAATAAAACCAACAGATCTAAAACCCGACACATGAAGGAGACGAGGTCAGCGTAGAGAGCGATGCAGAGAGAGAGACCGTATCAAACAATGAAAGGAAAGCCGACTTTGCAAAAGCTTCAGATAAAAGCGAAGCCGTCTGATGGCGACCGAAGGGAAACAGATTCAGGTTAATCATCGACTGAACAATAAAAAAAGTCATTGCACTCCTAACTTCCCCTGAGGTTCCCAGCACACAAACAGACGGTAAACATTTGAAAAAGGCACTTAACAAGGGATTGCATGATGTATCAGTGCATATTCAACTCAAATTCCACTTCTTCAGAGATATTTCTGTAGAACAGACCTGATCTGTGGGACGATCTTTATATATAGAAGACTAAATACAATTGACTTTTATACGTCACATCCCAGAAGTACAGCAGACCACACGGGCCTGGAACTGTCTGATGAAGAGAACCAGTTCAGACCTGGTCCAGAAATATAGCAATATATATTTTTTAATAAAACATTTACATCCAGAAATATCTGTTTGGGCAGAAAGTGACCTTTGGTTTGTCCGTGCGTCTGTACTGAAGAGTACACGCTGCACTTAAAGAGAGAATCCACCCAGAACTCAGTCCCTGAATATTTGATCTTGTTCAGTGTGAGCATGAAGACTTCCTCTTCTCTTCACCTCTTTATATATTTAATGCAGGGTGACAGCTTCACTTCTTATCAGCTGTGACCTCTTCTAATGTTACAGGGACATGCTCTGGATTTTAAACTTTGTTCTTGTGTTAGAATAAATTCATGAGACTGTGTGCAATGGACAAATTCCACCAGATATGTCACAGCACCGGATTTGATAGGCTTCAATTCTAGTCAATGTGTTAACTTCCACTGGATCCACTCCATTGTGTTCCAGCTCAGTCTCTGATCCGGATCCGATACAGGAAGGGACAGGAAGTCAGGTTTCAAACTAAATGAAAACATCCGGTTGATTTTCAGAATAAAACTCTCTGTGTTATCACCAGATCGTATTTCACTGAACTACAACAACAAACCGTCATGATGAGCGGAGCCAGGCCTGGAGTCAACAGGTCAGAGGTTTTCAGAGGACCAGAAAGACAACATGGATGAGGAGAGAAGGAGGAGGAGAATCCTTGATTCAGTGATTACTGCAGGAAAACCCCGGTCTTGTGACTCCAGCTTCCGGCGGCCCTGCTTTGTGCTGCGTTGACCATAGACTGTATAAAATATGGACGTAGTATCTGTGACGTTACCCATCTGTTTCTGAAGCGCTGTTTTGAAGCTAATCGTCGGTGGCAGCCATATTGGAAATGTTGAACTCAACATAACTGGTGGAGTTTGAGCCTCCTTGCCAACAGCTACAGTGTTAGCTATCCAGACTACACTCGTCTTTTGTACCAGGATGTAAACATGTTTATTTCTGCTGTAAAGATCGGCCTTTTTGAATTGGTGTGTATGTGGTCTCCGGTACTTCCAGAACCAGCCTCAAGCGGACACTTGATGAACTGCAGGTTTTAACACTTCTGCATTGGCTTCAATTCAGTTGACAATTTGGACACGGATCTGGTGGAAGTCCAGTGTAAGAGCATGTGTGCATCTCTGTGTTTTGAAGTGTGCTTTTGTTTCTGTGTAGATTTTGTTTGCTGAACACGAATTAAACCAAAGGTGACAATGAATGGAGTGCAAACATAGCAGACTTAACAGGGTTTGTCTAAATGAAGATCAGATTAAATCCACTCCACACAGGCTCCATAAAAATAAGATTTTTCTCTTTAACTTGAGGAAAACTAATCCCTAAACTCTAACCTCTCAGGGATGATGGATGGATGGACTTGTCTGCTTTTGGGTGGATCCTCTCTTTAGAAAACAAAAGGTTGAAGAAATGATACACAAACGCTTTCAGGTACATATTCCAAATTGTTGCATATACTATGACAGAGGATTGCACATACATACTATAATAGATCTATAGAGTATATAACATTTAACATTCTAGTATAAAATATAGTCCTAGGCCTATCATAGATATCTTTTCATATACATTCGTGGTAAGCGTAGGCCGGGTCTGTATGAAAGCAACATTTAAATACAGTCAGTGTCTGTGGCTGGTCGACAGATTCACTGCATGTTTTTTTTTGTTTTGTTTTTCTCTGAGTCAAAGTCAGCTTCGTTTCAAACTGACCAACACATATGACATAGACGCACAGGGAAATGTCGCTGCTGGCTTTCTGTCCACGCCTCACGTTGGTTTCGTCTGTTCTGGTGTGAAAGTAAAGATTCAGCTTGAGGAAGAGAAGAATCTGAAAGTGTGCTCGGACTCAGATTCAGTCAGAGAACTTAAAATCGTCTGTATTTGAAATTACAGGTGCACTTTGTCATAATCTTTGAATTCATATCAGCTTAAAAAATAAAGTGTTTTCTTTTAGAAGCACAAATATTTAATTTAGATCAAGGAATCGTCGGACACACTAAAACAACTGTGTCAGAGGATTAAGCTCCAACGTGTTTCAGCCTGATGTCCGACCTTTTCTACAAACGTTTTTATCATCAACAAGAAAAATAAATTAAAACAAACGTGGCTTCTGTTTTCATGATTAGAAATTTGTGTTTTTGGGGGTTTTAAAAATATGCTTTTGTGCTTTCATGTGGGAACACGATATCGACTGTACAGTGACAATCAACACTGGACCGTGGCTACTTTCTGAGAGTTTGAGAGGACTCCTCTGAAAACAAGCATAATTTGAAAACACTGGCGTCCAAACATAGATACCTGAGTGGCACATGTGGATTCTTTAAGGTGCATATTTTAGTTGCTGTGTGAATAATTATCTTAGGACAGCACATCTAATGGTGGTGTAATTTTTGGCGTATAAAAAGGTAAATAGTGGTTATGACACCCAGAGAAAGTCTTTGATGCTTCAGCTCTTTTATGTCCGTCTGGCTGAGCTCGTTTGGGATAAATCCGTTATTTTAACCGTTTAAAGTGACAAATAACTCTCCAAAAAGTAGCCATTGTTGAACTGTTGATTGGTTGTCAATATCTGACTGTGGCTTTTATTTCACTCGTCACGACAGGAAATGTGCTGATTCATGAAATTAAGGTGTCACATTCTCGTTTGCAGAGTCAGGAGGAAGAAGAAAAAAAAATAGAGACGATGTGTGAAGGCAGTCTTTGCAACATACGTCAAATATGTGGTGAGGTCTGATGGTGTGGCTGATGTTGGGAGGGTGCGTTTAAAGACCTGTGGAAGGGAGGTTTTTCTGAGCTGTGTGTCGCCGTGTTTCTTCTTCTCTTCTGGAGCTCTCTGCGGTCCAGTGCAGATGTCTCCCTCTGTGGTGTGTGACACGAGTCTGTGGCGATGAGAAAGAAAACAAACAATACATTTAAACAAATAATAACACAATAATTAATTAGATTAATCTTAGATCCTTCATAATCTGTGAGTGAACCTGCCTGTTGCTGTGTTGGGTCCTTGCTTCCGTGAAAATCACCATCACGTCTCCCTCTCTTTCTTCACTGTGATGTCTCCGCTTCCAGACCCGGCTCCACTCCCAGGTCCACTCACTGACCCTTGCGCGGATGCTCCTGCAGCTCCAGGACCAGGTCCGGGCCCGGTCCCTGCTCCGGATGCAGCAGCCGGCGCGGCTCCTGCTCCACCAGTGCCTAGTATAGTGGAGACCTCTCCCTGCATGAAGGCCCAAGGGGGACTGTTGGGAGAGTTATCCAATGGGCAGCGCTCTCCACTGGGGCAGTAGACCTCACCGTCACCCCGCCGGCTCTGGATGTAGATTCGGGTACACGGGAAGCAGAACCTGAACGTGGGGACGGAAGAGAGGAAATTACAACTCTCAGTAAGCTCAGCTTTAATTACAATGTTATACTCATGTCTGTGAAGGTTCTCAGTCATCCAGGTCAAGGTAATTCAAAGCTTGATCTGTAAGAATCCAAACTGAAGAAGCCTTTCGGAGGACAGGATCAAGCTTTGAAATGTTCTCCTCATGTTTTCTTTAATGAAGCATAGAGTCTCAATTTTGAAAGGTATAACAAGATGACTCTAATCAACTTACACCTAATCAATAATGAATTTAACGCCTCTCTCAGAAGTGAAATAACACACACACACACACACCTGTGTCCGGGCACTGATGGACACTGAACAAAGTGTGTGTCTTCCAGCCTCTCGTGACACAAGGTGCAGGACAGAGTGTTTCCTGTTGAATGGGTATTGTTGGCGGTTGCAGACCCCAGCTCAGAGGCCCCACTGTGGGGTAGTGCTGCAGCAGTGGTCGCTGCCTCTGCAGAGGTGCTGGACCCAAGGGGCTCCCCTCCAGACCTCGCGGTGAGGGGGCGTGGCTGCCTGGCTGGAGACGATGCAGGCTTGGGGCTTGTTTGGCTCACACCTCCGGCCATGGATGAGGATGAAGACGGCAGGCCTGAACTCTTACTGGTGCTGCTTCCAGCCACAGCAGAGTGGATCTGGGACTGGATCTTGGGCTGGTTCTGGGACGAACTGAGCTCTCGCTCCAACTCCGGAGTGATAAAGGGGGCGATCCCCATCCCGATGCCCAACTGTCTGCGGCTCATCTCGGCCAGCACAGGAGCAGGGAAGATCATGGGGTTACTCATGGGGGCTGTCCGGGCGGTCAGACCTGCAGGCATGCCTGCAAGAAGTCCATGAGGAATCCCTGCGATACTTTGAGTCACTAGACTAGGAGGGATGGCAGCGCCGAGCATGGGTCTCCGGCTGCCGCTGGGACTCTGGCGGTGGACCTCCTGAGGCGGCTGGCCGTCTCGATGCAGCCCGTTTGGCGGTACTCGTATAGCTGACCCGGCACTTCCTCCCCTCTCGAAGCGGTCTGGATGCGGCCTGCCCCCGTCTGCTGACGGGTCTCCTCGACCAGGTGTGCCGTGTTTGTTGGGTGAAGGACCAGGTGACCTGACGTTCCCGTCCTGCATCCCGTGAGTCCGTTTCAACTGTCAAGAGTCAAGATTCAAGAAAGCTTTAGTGCCAAGTGAGCTCGCACACACACACACACACACACACACACACACACACACACACACACACACACACACACACACACACACACACGCACACACACAAGGAGGACACAACTAGACAGTAAGGACACAACAAGATAGTAAGAGTAAGGACACAACAAGACAGTAAGGGTAAGGACACAACAAGACAGTAAGGACACAACAAGACAGTAAGGACACAACAAGACAGTAAGGACACAACAAGACAGAAAGGACACAACAAGACAGTAAGGACACAATTAGACAGTAAGGACACAACTAGACAGTAAGTACACAACAAGACAGTAAGTACACAACAAGACAGTAAGGACACAACTAGACAGTAAGGACACAATTAGACAGTAAGGACACAACAAGACAGTAAGGACACAACAAGACAGTAAGGACACAACAAGACAGTAAGGACAAGACAAGACAGTAAGGACAAGACAAGACAGTAAGGGTTCAACAAGACAGTAAGGACACAACAAGACAGAAAGGACACAACAAGACAGTAAGGACACAACAAGACAGAAAGGACACAACAAGACAGAAAGGACACAACAAGACAGTAAGGACACAACAAGACAGTAAGGACACAATTAGACAGTAAGGACACAACTAGACAGTAAGGACACAACAAGACAGTAAGGACAAGACAGTAAGGACAAGACAAGACAGTAAGGACACAACAAGACAGTAAGGACACAACAAGACAACAAGACAGTAAGGACACAACAAGACAGTAAGGACACAACAAGACAGTATGGGTAAGGACACAACAAGACATTAAGGACAATAAATCTAGAAACCTAAACACAAATATAAAAATTCTAAATAAATGAAAATACTATCTGCTCAAAGAAAGGTATAGAATTACTTTTAAAGACATGAATAAGTTAAATTAGCCTCAGCCAGAGTGCACATGTATAAGATTAATATAATAATATAATATGTTATTGATTAATTATAATATTGCACATGTTATAGATACATTATATTATTACACATGTAGTAGATGAATATAATAATAAGACATGTTATTGATTCATTATAATACACATGTTATTGATTCATTATAATACACATGTTATTGATTCATTATAATACACATGTTATTGATTCATTATAATACACATGTTATTGATTCATTATAATACACATGTTATTGATTCATTATAATACACATGTTATTGATTCATTATAATACACATGTTATTGAGGTATTGAACAGTAACTCAGACCTGTCTGGCGCTCGCGATGAGGAACTCAATCTGATTCGCTCCCTCGTAGTTCACACAGCCCCGGCAGACCACCTCACTGAAGTCCCAGACCACAGTCCAGGGCATCTTGGGCAGGTCGCACAGGTAGCACCACTGGCGCCTGGACGAGGAGGGGGACGACATGTCTGGATCAAGTCTGGATCAGGTCTGGATCAGGTCTGGACCAGGTCTGGAGAAGCTAGCTTAGTAGTGTGCTAGCAGCCGTTAGCTGAGTTAACCTATTTATCTTCGACAGGTGTTCGACCTCTCTTTACAAACCACTTCCTGTTTTAACGGACTTCAAACTGCTGAAGAGTCAAATTAAACATGATATTTATATTAAATAAAATCTGAATGTGGAGTTATTTCTCTCTGTTCTTCATATGTGTGTGTTGTTTGCCCACTTCGGCCTGCTCTTGGCTGCTGTTGTCAACTGCTTCCCACTAGAGAGGAGACCGGACGAGTCGGTCTTTTGAACGGCTCTTTTGAGTGAACGATGAGAACCGATTCGCAGTTGCGAGTAGGGGTGTGTGATGGTGATACCACACATTTTGGTTTCGATCCGATACCAAGTAATACAGGGGCAGAATCACCCATATCAATACTTTCTATTATTAAAAGTATCTTATGTACTTGGATATATTACATTGTTTTGATGTGGATTCGAGTCAAGGAGCTGAGCTCCTGTTTGTAAAGTCGTTCAGGTGTGGAAACACCAGGTGGAGTACAATTTTGCATTCACATTTTTATAATATCCAAATGTCTATTCTAGTTGTATTTATATTTTTTATATACATATTTATACTATTTTAAAAATGTTTCTGTATTGTTAAAATGTTCTTGAACATTTTTGAGTTGAGGATGCTGAACTCCACTCACTACCTCCCCCCTCTGCCCCCTGGACTGTAACACACCCACTGCATACAAGGACTCTACCTCAGCTGCTTTTTGCACATTAACAGTTTATTTAATCATTTACTTATCTCGAATGCGGTCTTTGCACCTTAATATCATTTGCACTATTATCTATTTACATTGTCCATTTTTTAACTGTCACTGCACTACCTGCACTGTGTACATAGGCTGTTTTTGTATAACTGTATTTTATTATATTTTATTGTATTTTATATTTATATTTTAGATATTCAAAAGCTGGAAGAGAGAAACAGCATCTCGTTTTTCCTGTATGTCTCGTATATATAGTGAAAATTGAAAATAAAAACCTTTGAATCTTTGAATCTTGAATCTTGAATCTTAAGTTGTTTTGCATGGAAGTAATCTGTAGCCTGTGTAGTTTTTAAAGTGCCACGAAGTTTTTTAGGTGAGGGAAAATTCAAAATAGTGATCTCACTGTCGAAGCATGGGGATATGGCACCATCTCATGGACTGCCAAATGCAATTCTAATCAATATTTCAGAATAATTCTCACCAATAGAGTATATATATTGGTGGGATGTGTAAGTTTGAATTATTCTGACTCAAATATTATCTTATAACTGCTACCAGTGATTGTTTCCTTGATAAAAACAAGTTCCCCCTGGTTGACTTCTAAAAAATAAATAGATATAACACTGAGCCAAAGAACCAGTCTTTAGAACGGCTCTTTGAAAGGAACGGCTCCTCCAGATCCGGTTCCCTTCAGAGAGCCATAAATCCCATCTCCACTTCCCAGACAGACGCTGCGACATTACGTAATCTGCCGAGGTGCATTATGGGTGTTAGAGTTTGTCATTGTTTCTCGTCAATGCAAAGCTGCTCACCACGGACTACAACCACAGCTGACACGGAAGTGACGTAGTGAGAGGTCAGAGTTCATTTGGTGTCAACACATGTGCCTTCCCTGTAGCCATGCGTTTGAGGTAGAGATCTTTCTGTGTTAATATCTGTGGTTATTTAAACTTCAACATGCCACGAGACGTTTCATCTTCATCAAGTGAAGAAGAAGAAGACAGTCCCCCGACGAAATCACATCAGAAGCAAAAACAAAGCAGTAAGTGAAGGCTTTATTTAGTGCTCGAAGCTGGGGTTAGTTAGAGGATATGCTAAATGTGCATTGGTTGATCCTCATATCTGACGTTTCACACTTTTTATTCTTACTTTGACTCAATAAAAAAGACATTTATAAAGTTATATATATATTTTTTAGAGCTGTTCTTTGTGGTCTAAATTATCATTGTTGTTGTTGTCTTTGTTCAATTAACCAATTAAATTAATGCTTGTGTTTTCATCCACAGATAAGAAACCCACCAGGTACCAGTGTCCTGCAGACTTTGTGTCTTTCAGCCATAAGCCCTGCAGCAGCACTCTAACTGAGAGTCTGAAGAACAACAATAACGAGCTCTGGCTTATAAAGGCTCCTTCAAACTTCAAACCAGAATGGTGGGTACAACATTACCCCTCTTAATGCTCAGTTATACTTTAAAATGAGGAGGAAACACACTTCATGAAGGTTGTTTAGTCTGTGTACATTTGATTCAGTCGTGCAAATCTACAAAGATGTGAAAGCATTTTTATAATCTAACTGTGAGCACAGGAATTTATTTATTTATGTTTGCATTAATGTCACTACAGCAGATCACTGGTTTGTGTTATTTTGAAGGATGCATAACTTATACATTTATGCAGTCAGTGATATAACTCAGTCTACAAACTACATAGCTATATAATGCACATATATTTAAGGTCTAGTATAAGCCATCATAGACCTCGAGGGCTGTAACAGTGAATTTCTGGTATGCTGTAAATGTGTTCAGTATGCTTTGACTTAGAAGTTGAAATTTCAAAGTTGTTAAATTGAGTCTTTCTGAAGTTTAGTTTTGCTTTTATCCCTGCAGCAGCTCATGTGGTTACTCAGGATGTAAGTCAGGCTGAAAATGAATAATCTGACGGGTCTGGCAGATAGAGCATGAAATTGAAAGCTCAGTGTGGAAGCTTTTATATTTCATATTCATATTCAGTTTTAGAACATGATGATGTTTGGTTTAAAGTTTTGAAGCTCAGTAAATTTTTACCCAACCTTGTCTCCCCTCTTGTCATCCAGCTTCAGTGGCATCAACCTGCCGCTCTCAGGTCTCCGGACTGTGAAGGTTCCTACAGCTGCAGGTGGAGGGCAGACTGGGGGCAGCAAGCAGATCTTCAGCATCCTGGCGTCCCCACATGGAACATCAGAGCTCTGTCTGCTCACCGGTGACAAGCTTCAGTCAGATAGTCACACTTTTGGCCCCGCTTTCTCCGGTCTGCTGAACGTGTGCGAGAGCTACGGAGGCAGCAGCGCCAACCAGACGCCGCACGTCATCCCCGCCACTCCGGCACCCTCCATCCCTCCGGGGCTCAAGCAGCGGTTCCTTCCCTTCGGCAGTAAGACCCCCACGCGGAGCTGCGTGGCTAAGACTGAGGTGGACGCCGGAGCCACATTTGGATCATCGTCTAAGACTTTCCGCCCGTGGTTGGTCAAACGATCCGCAGAGGAAACATTGCAGGAGGAAGAGGAGGAGGAGGATGAAGGGCGGAAAAAGAAGAAGAAGAAGAAGAAAGACAAGAAAGAAAAAAGAGTGAAAACGGAGGTGTTAGACAACTATTTGGAAATGGGGATATTAAAGGAGGAGCCTGTGTTTGAAACTCAGGAGGAAGTGATGATGGAGCTCCCGGTGGAGGAAAAGAGGAAGAAGAAGAAGAAAAAGAAGGACAGGGAGCGAGAGGAGGTGGAGGAGAGCGTGGAGCCCAGCGTGAGGGTGAAGCAGGAAGTAGTAACGGTGAAAACTGAACCAATAGACATTTTGTACGGAGATTTAGAGGAGGGATCGGGGAAGAAGAAGAAGAAAAAGAAGAAGAAAAACAGAAGTGATGATGACTAGTCTGTCGTCTATTTCCTGTTTTCTCTTAGTTGTGTTTATTATTGACCTTTGAACCCTTCTCTAATAATAAACTCCAGACTATTGATGGGTTTCAGAATGTGAGGCTCACTCTGGCAGGACATTGAATCCATAATAAAACATCTGTCATCAATTGATCAGTGACATGAATACGAGACTCTGAGGCCAACGTTCCTCCGATGATCTGAGGTCAGAGAGTGACACTTTTATATGTCGAGAGCCACAGGCATCTGTGAGCACGGCACATTTCACTGTTCCCCTCCAGTTTCTGAGAAGCTGTGGTTCATTTTAGAGTTGTGTTGCTGTTTTTGAGTACATTTTTACACAACCAGACTGGACATCACGGGTGTGTCAGCCGGTTCAGAAGAATAATTCATCTTGACGTTGTTTTCTTATTTTTCATGGAGTCTGAGTCATGTATTGGAGGAATGAAAAACCACAGAATAAAAATCCAAAAGTGATAAAAGAAATGAAAATGAAAAACATGTTGTGTTTTTTGTCCTGCAGTCACTGATCAGTCAGTGCGAGTGTTCCAGCTCAGCACAACATTTTCCTCCCGTGCCTTGTTACAGCGGTGATTTCATCCACGAGGAATGAGACTCCAGCTCAAGTTGGTACTCGACTGTGGCTTTACATTATGCAACAAAAAGAGAGCTCGCAATTTAAAGAGTTGTTTTTATCAAATGAAAGGAACTCATACTTAAAGTCTGAGGACAGAGAAACACTGAAATGAAGGATCTGCACTGTGGGAAGTATTATTTTATGAATAAACAGCTGAATTATTTAAACTTTTTACTGAAATTTCTTTTAGATTCAGGCTCAGTCTGATATTTTGCAACATTGGATAGTTTTCTCACTCTTAAGATGCAGTCAATGTTCTTCTTTTGAAACAGCAGCACACATTTCTCTCACTAAATCAAATAATTAATCATCTCTTCTATTAAATAAGTGCAGCACAGAGCTTCACACTCAGATTATGCAGGGCACTCTTTATGGCTGCAGTCTCTTGGCATGCTAAAAGTTATATTTAACATGTCTGCACAAAATATTGGCTTCTCAGACAGACGCTGGTTGATACCAAGGTTATAAATCTCTGCATGTCGGCCAACTGAAGTTTGTCTCCTTTCCTGTTGGGATGTAATGCAGCTCTGACAGGGAGATGGCGCCACAGTCCAGCCTGTCTCCTGCAGGGAGTGAGCATCAGCCTCGGAACAACCTCTGAGCTTCTTATTTACATGCTACCATCCATCTCCACTAATGTAACACAGGTCTTCTGCTGCTGTCCAGACACACACAATGAAAAGATTTATAATTTTCCTTTTTTCCGACGGCAACAGATCAACTCCCGGTGACACTCAGGTGAAAATTTTCAGCCTGGGTTCTGCATCCTCCCTCTCCTCCCCTCCTCCCTCTCTGCTCCCCTCTCCCTGCTCTGCACCGGGGTATGGTCCTGCTTCTTAATGAGCTCAGGCACCTCTGGCGCTATCACACTCTCGCCATCTGTGGTAACCCTCTGCACATGCTGCAAGGCTTTATTGATCCAGCCTCATGTATGCATTCACTTCTTTTATAACCTCTTTATGTTAAAGAGGTCAAAGTAAACTGAAGCATGTAAGAGTTTAAAACATGCCGAGGAGAATTGTCAGAATAGTTTTCCCCTCAGTGAATCTGACCTGGCTCACCATCATGACGTGTAGTTTTTTTTTTTGGTGCAGCAGGCAGCCATTAGAGCAGGGAGCCACAGATGTCAGATGTTGGATCAAGCGTTTCCCTGTGAGTCACATCTGATGCCAGTTTTCTGTGTATCCTCGCAGGTATGTCGAATGTGTGTGTGAGCGTCTGTGCTCCATAGTCTGCAGACACGAGTGGTTTCAGTGCACGGCTGCATAGGTCTGTGTAACCGAGAGAGTGTGTGCAGCTGACTGAGCTCAAAGTCAGTGGAGTGAGAAATCTTTTTTACTCCAAGTCCACATAAAAAGATTCTTCAGAGCAGAAAACAGACGTTCATGATTTTATATTTCTAACAGGATGTTTTTTTTAAAATTGAACTAACAATTAGTTTCTCTCTTCACACCTCTGAAAGATCCAAAATTGTGTCATTTCTGAAAGTCTTTAGAATCCAAAAAGATGGACCTGAAATACAACAGCCCACAGATACCTTTAATAAAAAGAATATGGGGGCGCTGGTGGCCTAGTGATCTAAGCACCCCATGTACAGAGGCTACAGTCCTCGTCGCAGGGGTCGCCGGTTCTTTTTTTTCTTTAAACAGAGTTTTATTGTTTTTTGTTTTTCCACAAACAGAAAATAATTCAATCAAATCATACTACTTGTCTTCAAACAACATTACACATGTAAAGTAAAGCATTAAGAGTGGATAACATGAAGACATTTACATTAGAAGGAGAAGAGAAGGAAGAAGAGAAAAAATAAGTAAATAAAATAAAATACATAAAACAAAATAACATACTGCCACCGTATCATACCAAACATTCCAAGTAACAGGAAAAAAACAAAACAAAAAAACCCAGCTGCCAGACCACTCCCCCCACAGGTTGATATCATGCATATTGCCATAGTAATACGTTTTCACATATCAAGTGCACGCAAATATAATACCTGATAATAATTTAAAAAAGGCAGATACCGACATTAGGGACTGAATAAAAAAAGAAAAAGAAGAACAGGATGCTTAATGATTAGCTCTCTGCAGGTTTGGCCATTTTATGTCGTTTTGTCCCCTCATCAGAAGTTGAGTCAGTTCTTGAGGTAAATAACTGAACACAGGAGACCACATGTCAATGAAGTGCCTCTCATTACCCCTCAGAACCGCACTGATCCTTTCATGAGGGAGGACCCTGAATAACTCCTGATACCACAGCGTAACAGTTGGCAATTTATCTTTAATCCAATTTATCAAAATACATTTTCAAGCTAATAACAGCAGTTTGTCACACAGTTTGAAATGTGGTTGTGTTAATGCAACCGATTTTGAGGGGAGGCTGAGAATGAAGAGGCCTGAGTCCCTCCTGATGCAGGTCCGGAAAATGCCACTCAGTTCTTTTGAGATTGCACCCCAGAATCTTTTGATCAGTTTGCACTGCCAAAAATAGTGATAGTAGGTTCCAATCTCCCTTCCACAATTATTGCACAGGGGCGAGGTCTGACGATCCATTTTATTTAGTATGTAAGGGGTTAAATGTAAGCGATGTAAAATTTTATACTGTGTTTCTCTGAGTCTGTTACACGTGACCCCCCCCCCCCCCCCCTCAGAAGGGGTCACTGGTTTGATTCCCGGCCAGTTGACCATCTCCTGCATGTCTTCCCCCGCTCTACTCCCCACATTTCCTGTCTCTCTTCAGCTGTCCTATAAAAGAAAGGCAAAAAGGCCCAAAAATATAACTTTAAAAAGAATATGTTCACTGCTACCCAAAATGTCCCCTCTTTAATGGAACAATCATCCTCATCACAAACAGGAAGAAACAGAACTATCCTACGTCCTCTTGCAGACCTGCGCTCGCCTTGTACCCTCAGAAGTCTGTGACACAGATCTGCGTCCTGAAATGAATTTATCTTCAGTCCAACCTGACCCGACAGCAGCTGAAGAGGTCTGCAGCAGCAGCAGCAGCACACAGCTGACGTTAAATAATCAAACCTCTCTGTAAATTCAATTCCTATTTCCTGAATTGTCCCTCTAACATATCTTTTTAAACTAGAATCTGTCTCTAGTTATTTTCCTCCAAGGCCCTCTTACTTCCTCTTTATGTATTGGAGCTTTAAAACCTTTTCAATGAACAAGGATTTGACTCAAGATGAAGCGTTTTTTAACAGACGTGTCTTTGCGTACATTTCAGCCCCCCCTGGATGAAGTTATTGGACTTCTTGTTTCAGAGGGGATTTCTGTTTGCTGTGAGCACACCTGAAGTCAGATCAGCTGTTCAACCGTACATCTGATTAAAGGAGACAGAGTGGATTCATTTTTAATGGAGCTGAAATTGTCAGCTCCCTCAGACTCGCTCAGATGAGGTGTTTGAGTTACAGCACTGACAAAGCCTTTTGGTTTTAGTCATGAAAAAGAGCCTTTAGACATTTTTTTACCAGACTTTTTTCACGTTCAATCTTTGCTCCTTTCCAAAATAAATAATAAAACCTAATAATGGCTTACTTCAGCTCATATAGAAACAGGTAATGATAACCCCAGTGACCACCTGCTGCCTATAAGGTGCAGATAATTCAGTGTGTCGGCAGCTGAAGCTTCACTTACTGCTCCTATAGAAAACTCTACGAGCAGGCATGGAGCAGAATTACATTTACTCCTCTTGTTAAACAGTTTCTGACATTTTCTCAGTGTTTCATTGTGGTTGCATCAGTAATCCAACTGTGTGTGTGTGTGTGTGTGTGTGTTTGTGTGTGTGCATGGGGGGTAAAGTGGTCAAGATGACGCCTCAGATTCTCATCTTGTTTTGTGTCACAATCAGAGTTCACCATCAGCCCGGTTTCATCAGAAGCCCACAGGAGGACGGCGTCACAGAGTTATAATTTCTCTCTGTATGCTCGCTCTCACAGCCGTGGTCGCTGCTCTCCTCGTGTGTTCCTCTCTCGTCTCTGCTCACAGGCGCTCGGGCCGAATTGTCATTTACACCTTGCTCACGACTTTTTCCAGGGAAGGGAGAAATAATTGGGTTCTTTTTAGAGGAGGAAGCTGGTGAAGCGGTGGGGTCAGATTCACACACCTGCTGGGAAACTTACGAGCCGGGGGAAAGTAAACGAGTAATGGTCTCTGCTACTCTAACAATGTCTGCTGCAGGGCCCTCAGGCTGAGCACTTTACTCCCCCGGAAGAATGAGCTGTGCTCTGCAGCCTGCAGGTGTGAGCATGCTCAGCTGTGGTATATGTAATGTGAACACTCCTTTTAAACACAGTTTCCTCACACTCATGTACCTTTGAATAATGACTGTTACCTCAGATATAAGTTTCTTTTCTGCCTAATCTAAGGTGGCAAACGAGGCAAACATGCTGCAAAGACTCAGGAGATTTCCATGTGGAGAAACAGGATGCAAATTCAGGAAGATGCAAACTAAAATACACCTGCAGAAACCCAAACAATCAAAACCTGCTGCAGACAGTCATGAACATTCATGAACAGCAAACTTGCTGTGAATATAAATCCTGAGAAAAATAATCGAACAGGGAGATTGTGCATATCCAGTCACAACAGCAGAGTTCTCCAGGCTTAGAGGGGAAGAAGAACAGCTTTTAGAAAGTGACTGTTGGAGCTATTTACATTGTTTCATATATTTGATTATTTTTACTTTAATCAATTAATGTATTGGTATTTTATTTAAGGTAATTATAGGATTAAGTTTGATGCCATAGGGGTTATTAGTATATTTCGTGACTCACTTTTGTAGGTTGATAGTTTTGCACTGAGTGACGTGTATAAAGATGGGCAGGTAAGATAGGAGGGCAGACACCGGGGGAGGTGAATGTTTTTTTACCAAGAGATTTGAAGGCTTAGAGGCGTTCCCTTTTGTTTGTGTTGTACAATAAACCATCAAAATACTGAATACTTGGCTGGACATTGGCAATCTTTTGGACACCGTGTGATCCACTCTCTCTGTGCCCCGGGGCCGTTTTTTTTTTATTTGAGTTTTGAGTTTTGTAAAGTTGACCAAGTCAAATAGCCAACTCAGTGACATTGCCTGTTTTCGAAACCTCCTACTATACTAGCAGTCTAGCAGTACGTACTGATTTGGCCAAATTTCAGTATGTAGTATGTGAACAAGAGCAAAATCTGCAGTATGCCAAAACTCCAGTATATTTCTCAGTATGCATCGGACCAGCCTGCCGTACTGTTTCCCAAAAAACATATAAAACACTTCCTAACTTTGCAAATCATTAGTGGATGCAAAAGAAGCAGTTTATCTATCAGCTTGGTTGTTGTTTACTTCCGCTTTCTGAAACAGGAAACCCAGTGACGTCTGGCCCAGCATCCTGCAGACCAGATCCAACAGAACAGTCATACTACATACTAAATAGATTAAATGATGCCTAAATGATTTAAAAAGTGAAGAACCTCTCGTGGAGCTCCAAGTGAAGCGGCTCAGAAAACTATATGTAATTTAATAATTTTCACAGCTCTTAAAAACTGAGCTCCCTGAGAAGAAAAAAGAAGAAGTGTAACTTTAGCGCTGTGCATTGTGGGAAACAATACGCGAGGGAGACTGGTCTGATGCATACTGTGAAATTTTCCAGAATCAGTAGACATCTGGGTAGTTTTGGCATACTGCAGATTTTTACTCTCTACATACTGATTTCTGTCCAAATCAGTACGTACTGTTAGTATAGTAGGTGGTTTTGAAAACAGCCATTGACTTTGTTAAGTGTTCTTCAGACCACAGGTCGTTAGTGGTGCTGCAGTGAGGAGCTTTTGAGTGCCATGGCACTCTGACTTCTATTAAAAACACAAAAACCATTAACTCAAGTCTCTGATGGAGGTGAAACTGGAATATTTTTTAAGTTGTCACATCTAATAATCTTGTTCCCCTGCTGCCCAAAATCTCACTGATAAATTATTTTCTCTTTAAGATATGTTGAAGTAATTGACACTGCGTTTAGTGCCCCCTGCAGGCCTGGAGCACTTTTCATATGATGAGTGTGAATCATCTTCTGTTGCACTTGTTTATTCCCTCCCTTTTTTAAATCATAAATGCAGTCGCAGCACGTTTGTAACTTTGTTTGTTTGTTTCATAACTTTTATTTTTGTATTTGCAACCCGTTCTTTATGAAGAAAACTCTCCGGGCTGTTGCAGTGACTTTGTCCTTGCGTACTGTACTCACCTGAAAAAAAGCCACAGAGTGTTCCCTGCATGCAGCATCAGAGAGGGGGAGGGAGACATCCAAACATATCAGCACGATTACGTAAGGTGAATCACTGTGGCTCTTTCCCAAACCTGTCCCCCCCCTCCAGCTCTTCACTGCAGTGTCACTTCACATGAAGTCACACCTGCAGCTGTGGAGGAGTAAACAAACAGGTAAACTCTTCACTGTAGAGAGGCGGCAGACGTCACTGTGGATGCCAGAGGACTCTTCTCACACAGCTGTTGTGACAGATAAGAAGACGTTTCGCTGCAAAGGCGCAACGTCTGAAAAATGAACCGGGCACGTTAAACCATCCCAAAATATTAAAGTTGAGGGTTGATATCATCCACATCGCTCTGGTCTTGTTTGCAACCTGAATTCAGTCACACTGACCTTTGACCTCTGAAACAGTAAGGCTCACCAAGGTGTGTGTGTGGATTAAACCTCCAGCCCTGCAGTATTTGACCGCTGTCTCTCCTCGGTGGTGAACCTGCACAGCTGAAAACAAGCAGCCTGACTCCAGGCTGTCAAAATCTGTAACTGTTACCTCTCTGTTGCTTTTTCACCATTTAAATAAATGTCACCACATTTAGTGTTACAGCGGCATCAGTGCATGAGAGCAGGAGGGTGGAGGAGGTTAGGTAGAGTTAAAAGCTTGGGTTTGCAACACTTTGAGGCAAAGAAATATCACAAAATATGCTGATGTTTTTATTTAAAACTGAATAAATTGACAGCCTCACACAGGTATTGAACTAGAGGTTTAAAAGTGTTTTATTTACCTCCATCTTCTTTCTGTTTCTGACCCTCGAGTTCTGGAGGGGAGCAGAGTGTCACTGTGTCTTTGTGTGCATAAACATCTCTGTAACCTCTCAGACGTCTGATTTGAACATCTCTCCTCCACCAGTGAGGCAGCTTTATTTCTGCACCTGTGTTAGCAAACTGTAATCTTCCAGTGTTCAGAATGTGTCCTCGTGAAGAGAGTGAGGGAATTGTTGAAGCCCTCCTGCTGCCCCTGTTTGGCATCATTATTCTGGATGAGTCCTTTGTGCAGCAGCAGTGTTAGGACACAAAGCGATGATGTCAAAACGCACGGGGTCAGGGATGCTGCTTGACTCTGACACAGACGGATTCATCCACCAGAATGTTTCAGGGAAAGTCTGACAAACCTTTAGTTTTCTTTCAGGCCCTTCTACATCACAGAACTGGAATTAAAAAATCTCTTCCACGATATAAAAACTCAAAGATGTGACGGTGGAGAGGAGTCGTTTTTAAGGTGTCTACGAGGCAAACAGGATCAGTGTCAGACTTCAGGGACAGGACAGATCTGTGTGTATCTGAGTGTGTGTGTGTTTGCAACTATTTACACGTGCCTCTTGTGCTTCCGCGACATCGTAAGGCAGAATGAAATCATGAAGTGGGACACAAGTGTGAAGCTGTTGCAGGATTAAGTGCATACGTATAAGGATGTAGGGACGGTGTAGGGATGGTGTCGATGCAAACGCGGTTTTAGTTAAGAAACTTTCTTCTGATCCAAAGATTACTTTGTAGGACTTCCTGACTTTGTCCAAAATACATATATTAAATAATTCCACCTCTTAAGTTTGTGTTGAAGTACTCTGAGCATTAACTGGAAGGTCTGGAAGTCTGGAGGTCGAATGTAAGCAGAGGTGAGAGGTGTCTTCTTTGGTCACTTTTTTTTGCACATACTGAAATCTAACACCTGCTGTCATCTAATGATGCATTAAATCATGCAGAGGTGATAGACTGATGAAATAAAAGTGTGTGTGTGTGTCTGTCTGCTGTAAGTGTGTGTGTGTGTGTGTGTATGTGTGTGTGTGGTGGGGTGCTAGGCTGCGGTGCTGTCTGCGAGGAGGAGGAGGAGGAGGAGGAGAGGAGGATGAATAATAAATGCAGTCTTAAGTTTGGATCCAACGTGTTCAGACTACAGAGCAGAGCAGAGGCCTTTCCTCGGCCCAGCAGAGCCCCCGCAAAACCCTCCCCCGTCCTCCCCCGCCTCCCCCACACCAGCCCGGGGGGAGGAGGGGGAGTTATAGGGGTAATGAATTGGAGAACCAATTCTCTCCTGCCCTCCGCTCCCTCTGCAGTGCTCTCTCTCTCTCTCTCTCTCTCTCTCTCTCTCTCTCTCTCTCTCTCTCTCTCTCTCTCTCTCTCTCTCTCTCTCTCTCCCTCTCTCTCAGTGCGCCTCGCTCCAGCCAGCCTGCGGCAATGTGAGCGTTGCCATGGAAACGTGGACCTGCCAAGGACCACTGCGATGTAGAGAAAGAGAAACAGAGGGAGAGAGGAGGGGTGCTGCTCATCAATGTCTTAGAGCCCCCCTATACCCCTCCCCTTCCCCTAACACACACACACACACACACACACACACACACACACACACACACACACACACACACACACGCACACACACACACACACACTTCAGGCATGCTGTTGAAACATCACAAAGAGCTGGAGTCTAAAAAATCTGCTGCAGAAACCCTGAAACTGAAACTCTGCTCCCCACTCTGTTAGTACAGAGAAGTGAAGTTAAACATCAACATTCACAAGGTATCTGAGTGTGTGTGTGTGTGTGTGTGTGTGTGTGTGTGTGTGTGTGTGTGTGTGTGTGTGTGTGTGTGTGTGTGTGTGTGTGTGTGTGTGTGTGTGTGTGTGTGTGCGTGTGTGAGAGAGAGAGAGAGAGAGTGAGTCTCTAATTAGCTGCTCTGTTCAAACTGAAAGTGTGACGTGGATCAATAACAAGATGTTTGAAGCTCAGACTGACATGAAAATGAGGATTCTTCTCTCTTCCTCGGTCGTCTCTCTGACTGACGTGTTGTTGATGTTGTTGATGTTGTTGTTGTTTGTGTGTTGTCTCAGAGGAGCTGTGTGACTCTCTTTGTTTGCGTTGACATAAAAAGTATATGTAATCTGTTGGTTATGTCTAAAGAATTGGACAAATGTTATCAGAAGTCAGTGAGCTCTCAGGATTTAAAATAGGAGTCCTTCAAAATGTCAAAAGGTGTGTTTTTAATAAATGAACAACAGCTGCTGAAATCTGAGATTCATCCAGAAAAGAAGCGAGCAGTCAAGATGTTTGCTCCATGATGGTTTCATATTTACATGAATTTGATGTTATGGCTCCTCATATCCCATATTTCCCTTCTTATCTAACATGAGGTAATCTTTGAGAGGTCAAATCCACACTGCAGACTCATCTCAGCAAGTTTATGTTAAAAAATCTCCCATTAGACTCCAAATAAACCACACCTATGTGACAAGTCCAAAAAAACATCTTATTTAAAGGTGTTACAAACATCATCTGATTACAAAAACTCAACGTGCAAATTTTCCTTCCTTCAGCAGCTCATATTTTGCATGTTACAAACCATTCTTAACTTGATTCTTTCTCTTGTATTATCTTGAAATGCAATGTTTATCAGGATTTTTCAGTTGATTGTGGTGCACATTAATTCAAAAGACATATTTATGATGAGAATTAATTCAAAATCACTTCCTAAGGTTAAAGTTCTGCAGTGAGTCACCGGATCACACAAACCGACCCGCACGCTTCAGTCTCTCTTTATGAAACCAGCAGCTCTCTGCAGTCTCACCCTGCCCTCTGAGAACATCACGGCTCTGCAGAGGTCTGAACGGAGCTTTGGTTGATCCTTATGTTTGAAAGCAAAAACAATTCACTGCAGTACAGTGCTGATCTGACGGCTCTGAGCTCCCTATACGTTGATGAAATAATGCATCTTTAATCAGGTGGGTGCAGAAAATAATTTGAAAAACCTTAGTATCTAGAAGTGATAACAAAAACTGTCAAGTTGCATGCTTTACACTTAACTTTTGATGCAAATACATTTGACTTTGGGTGTCAAACTTGGCCATAGCTTTAAGTTTTAAAGCCAATGTCCCTTCTGCAGATGCATTGATTTATTTAAAGCATCATTTCCAATGGACACAATTTTTCTGCTTAAATTAACTTGATGCCTCACACACATTTTCAACATATATTATGACTTTAAGTTTGTTGAAAACGTCTCAAACTTTAATTGATTTTTATCATTTAATTAAGCTGGTTAAACCAGAAACAAAAACAACTTAGCACCCCCTAGTGGCAGAAAATATAGAGGGAAGAATCACCAGCTTTAGCAGGGTTGCCTCATTTTTGGGAAGAATTAAAAATGTCAGTCCAGCTTGGAGAAATTTCTTCAACACATCATGAAGTATTGTGCATCATTTTGGCTATTTAAACATTTCTTTCTAAGAAGATTTAATAAGATATATTTATGCATGTTTAATGGAAATAGATCTACATTATAATACCTCAAGCTAATAATTAATTTCCCTTATTTTGGTGTTTTGGGAACAACCCAAGTTGAACCATCAGATCCCCTCGCTCAGCTCACTGAGTCATTTTTAATCACAGTGTTGCAGCCTCTTGACACATTAGGCTCTGCCCTGCAGGGGGGGTCTATCCACCTGTCTCAGAAACCCCCCCAAACAGCACACGAAGCCTGTCTGAAGACATTAGACTTAGTGCGAGGTGTGATGTATGGAAGTCAGCCAGAGAAGAGAGAAGCAGCAGATCGTCCTGACGCCTCCGGCTGTAACACAACACAGTCACAGAGGAACAACAAAACACACACCAGTGAGTTCTTCTCTCAAGGTTACTTTCTGTTTCATTCGCTAACATCAGTCGTTTATGAGCAAACGGATGAGGATGAACTGAAGAGGGGGGGGTCTGGTTGGTTTCTTCATCTTGGATCTGGTGACGTTTTGGGCCTGCATGCCTCTTCTCTGAGCTTGCATGCTCAGGACGCTGTGTGTGATGGAAAATGTTGATCCTGATAACAACCTTTGAGTTTCCCACCCTGAGCCAGATGTACGATGTCAGTGACTGCTGCACGAATATGCTCGATAGCTGCACTTCATGAGAGCAACACATAAACCTGATGCCAACCAAGACGTTTGGTTTTCCACTGATCCTCATTTTTACTGATTCTTCTTTTATTCCCTCTTCCTTCAGTTCTCCCCATGTCACCTGATTTCTCCCTGACAGTCTCTCACCTCCTCTCTTCTCTCCACTGTCTTTCTTTCACTGCACTCTTTCTTTTTTATCCTTCATTTTCTCTGTTCTGCCCTAGCCTCAGTATTTCCCCGCCCTCCTCTCCTCTCCTCTCCTCCCTCCATCGTTGTCCGGATGGACACTGAAAGAGGACTGCAGACTCAGTAACGTCATGACTCAGTGGGATTCAGAGCAGATTTAGTGATTTGGTGAACTTGCGGTACCCTTGAATCTCTGCATTTCTCCGCTCTGCTTTTAACTTATTATGTTTGCCGGTCATTTAATAACCCGATGATAATCTGATCAGGGTAAGTGCTCGGAAATAAAGAGGATGAAATGAAGCTTTCTTTATTCCTTTGGGCCAGGCGGAGGAGATTTATGGGTTTCAATCCAAAAGGCAACAAGACAGTTTCATTGGAAAAAGTTCATTGTTCAAAGACTGAGAGAAAAAAAAATCTATCTGCAGGAATGTCAGGTGTATCAGGCAAGGTCTTAGAACAGCTTACAACTGATTTATATCCAGACATAAAGGGCAAGTCAGCAGCTAAGAGAGTCTCCTCTTTCAAACAGTAGGACTGTAAATTAGAATCTGCAGGGAAATCATTAAAGAATCGGCGACTGACAAAGTGCTCTTCACTATTTCTGAAGGTAAAGAACGGCTACAGCTAGCAGTAAGTTATCTTAGCTTAGCATAAAAACAAGAAACAGGTAGGAGTGGAAAGAGCACTTATATATTCTTCTCCAGTAAAAGTACGGCTACACTGTTAAAACGAAAAAGCTGTGAAAACTCAAAGTTTCAAGGCAACTGTCTGCACTAGATTTTTGAGTTTTGAGGCGAACTAGAAATCTTACATTTGAGTCAACTGATTAGTTTTCGTTGAGATAACTTATCATGCATATGTAGTGGAACTTAAAGCTTTGAGTTCTACATACTAAGAAGTGAAAGTTGTGACAACTTATTATGTTTTGTTCAGAAAATGTTCCTTTGTTTCTGCACGTTACTGCACCGTTTTCCCACTTTGCAAGGCAGCTAGCTAATGTTCAAGGCGGCTAACTATTGGTAATGACCATGTCTTATTAAACTAACTACACAAATGAAAGTAACATTAACCGGTAATCAACTCACCATCAATTCACCTACTGTAAAGCTAGAGTTTCAATACAATACTCAAACAAAATACTCACCTTTAAGGCGGATTTATACTTCTGCGTTGAATCAACGGCGTACCCTACGCCGGGGGTCCGCGTAGCTCCCGTACCTACGCAGAGGCCTACGCACGTAGCTGACGTGCACCTCCTCCAAAATGTAACTATGCGTAGAATCGACGCGGACCACAAGCCCTGTGATTGGTCCACTCGGCGGCTTTGTATTTCCCGCATTTACAGCACTTCCAGGATCCCGGACATCGGCCACACATCGGCCGTGTATTTCATGTCCTCCTCTCTATTCTTCCTGTAATCATGTCTGTATGATAAACAGCAACATGTATCAGCTGTAGATAAACATAACATGCTCTGAATCACCGTGGAAAGGTAAACAGAGATCGTAGCGGGACCGGAAGGAGGCGACAGGCTATCAGAGAGACCACACTGCCCTCTAGAGTTTAGGAGGAGGATTGCTGCGCGACACGGACACATCGACGCACAAGTATGTGGTGCTAATGTTCACGTCAGCCCCTGCTGCGTAGGGGAGACGCAGAAGTATAAATCAGCCTTTAAGGCGATAAAATCCACACAGGACAGGAGAGATGGCGCCACATGTGGGGAATTAAAAGTGTGGAAGACCCCTGTGGATTTGAGTTGGAGACCCCGTTCTTTGCCTGAAGCATACTCAAATAATTTAGCTGAGCCTCAAACCCATAATTTCCAGTTTTGCCAATCTAACTTATGAAATGAGACCAACTTTACACAACAAACTTCATACAGGGAGTTCAGATAACTACTTTGATGTAGTTTGCAACAAAATGGAACAATTTAAAGTTTTCATTTTTACAGTCTACTTTGATCAAATGTTTCTTCCGCAGAAGTAAAACTACCCGTCTGTGAATCTGCTCCAGTAAATAAATATTTAATTGAAAGTTCCTTTAAGAACTGACGGGGAGAGGGGGAAATCTTCACAAGTTAACAGTTGATATAAAACCAACTAGAGGCTGTTAATGTGTGTAATCATGTTGTTGGCACTACAACCATCCAGAGTGAAGCTATTTGATATTTTTGTAGCATGTTTTTTTTCAGTATTACACTTTGCTTCGCTCTCTGACAGCCTCTCTAAATTGTCTGCCTCATGCTGATGACAATCAGGCTGCAGCTTCTTGTTTACCTGACTGTGGTTGGGGAGAGATGCTGGATTGCTGGATTGGTAAGAGCGTCTTCAGCTGATGAGTCACTGACCTGCAGGCCCAATCTGTGAATATATTTCCAACTCTCTTTTTGTGGTTTGAGCTGAGGCATGCATGTTCTTCTTCTCTGCAATACATGTACGTCAGCCAATCAGCCTGCAGCACACAGATGATTAAAGCTTGTGTTTTTTTTTTGCTTTTCACTTCATTTTTGACTCGGTAGCAGATGCTTTGACGCAAGATACAATAATTCACACAGAAAATACTGAAGTAAAAGTAAAATCACTCATTCTAAAAAGTATCTAAAAGTGTAACACAAAAAGAGACATCAAATTGCAAGACATGAGTAAATGTAATCAGTTACTTTCCTTCCCTGGGAACAGACGGACCTTTTGGACAATGTCAGACTTGAAGTTTCCTCTCAGGAGCTTTAAAGGTTTGGACACCAAAACATTCCTCTGAGACCATAAATAGAAAACCCCCATTAAAGCTCAAAAATAAGCAAATGTTTTTACATGTATCATCTCCATGAGGTTAATTTTATTTATAACTCAATCCCTGTTCAATGACAGTGATTACGTGGCTCACATTCTGAGCTGTTAAAATGTGCCGAAGCCAACACAGTTTTTCAGGCTTAAGTGCCAAAATAGTTTGGCTACGTTCAACAGTTTTGCCAAACAAGCCTGCTTCGTTTTGCCAGAACCTTCCAGGATGGGACTCCCACTGTGACCACCCAGAAGGATTCTAAAAAGTGATTCGTTTACTGCAACAACTGAGGCCAGTCCAACATACTTTACGGTTGTCTAAGCGTCTGTGAACCCTTTCACCACCTTGTCCTCTGTCTGATTCCAGCCCACCTCTTCAGAGCTTTCCACTGCCCCCCTCTGTGTCCTGTTTTTGGGTTGGACTGTGTTAAACTTTCTGTGCAGAGTCCTGGAACTCGGACAGCTGGCCGGGGAAGGGCTGGAGAAAAAAATGAAATCATGTCAGTTCAGACATGCGACTTGTTGTCAGGGTCAGAGGTCAAGTGGATGTACTTTGCTCCATGAAATAAAAAAAACGCCTGGAGGAGCTGTGGAGTTTTCTGGATGGACATTTTGGAATACAAAGGGACTCTTTATGCAACACACTCAGCGCCGGCTAATCCCCCTTTACATAAGTCAGCTTATGGAGCACCAGAGCTCCTCAAAAAGAAGAGCTTCAGTCGGCAAATATAAACTGTCAGCATTACAGAGAGAGAGAGAGAGATGCACTGCCTCTCCTCCGGGAATAGATTCTGCTGTAAAAAAAAAACATTACATCCCTTTATTTTACCAGTGTATTACATTCACAAGAAAACACTTTATAAAACTGTTTCATAACACCTGAGTGTTGAACAAACATCATGTAACCGTGTTCAAACGGGAGAAATAAAAGACCGGGAAGAAAACCCTTACTTTAGCAAAAAGGAGAAACACTTCGACCTTCACTGTGACCCATTTCTGTGCATTACGTAACATATGGAGCACAGGGCCTTTACGGATTACTGCACACAGCAAGTGATTCTTTTTTATAAATGTGTAAAGAGATATGGAGGTCAGGGAGTGAAGAAAGATGTACCATTGATCTGTTAAAGACATAATTTAAACTCTTTTTTTTTTACCAAAACCAGAAATATCTTGCTTCAGCTCAATAATTCTAATTTCAATCAGTGACAAGATTTTAATCTAGCTTTTACATCTGAAGCTCCTGAGGGAAACAAAGTAAGCAGTCAGTAAATCAGACCTGGTTGACTGAAAACACTTACCTGCTGCAGCGGGAAAGACGTCAAAAAACAAAACAAAACAACAAGTGAAAGACTCCAAAGCTCCGTACAACAGAGCAGAGAGAAGCCTGGGCTGTTAGGAAGAAAGACTTTTACAATATATACAGTCATCTAGACTAATGGAAACATAAAATATTGGTTAGATAGAAGCACAATATGACACGATATGATATGATAAGGTATGGTAAAAAGGTGTGGCACTTGGTTCCAGTCCCTTACACCGCTTAGGGACTCATGTTGAGTGTAAACAGCCAAACAGCTGCTGTCAGTCTGCATGTTGATCTAGTACACAGTAGTATATATGTCTAGTATAAAGGGATGCACTGATGTTTTGCCAGTTTGTTCTCAGCCGGTCCTCGCCCTTCTCAGTCTCTTTTGTCAGGGTTGAATGTGTCCCTCTGACAACACCCTTGGTCCCAGCCTGGCCCCCCCAGTAAAATTGGTCTAGAACCGCCACTGAGTAGGATACGATATGTGACAATAAGATAGGATATGTTGCGATAAGGATACATTCTGATGTGATACGATACGATATGACACGATATGATATGATAAGGTATGGTTAAAAACAACAAGATACGATATGATAACAGTAGGATCAGTGGAGGTTCTTGGAAGGGGCCAACAGGGGCCAGTGCCCCTGTAAAACCAAACCTGGACCCCCCCCCTGTGGCCCCCCTCCACACCAAACAAATATTATACAATAAAAAAAGCTTCGGTATCGCGCCAATGTTACAGGCGGAACACATGTGTGTGGTACTTGGTTCCTGTCCCTTAGAGCACTTAGGGACTCATGTTGAGTGTAAACAGCCAAACAGCTGCTGTCAGTCTGCATGTTGATCTAGTACACAGTAGTATATATGTCTAGTATAAAGGGATGCACTGATGTTTTGCCAGTTTGTTCTCAGCCGGTCCTCGCCCTTCTCTGACAACACCCTTGGCCCCAGCCTGGCCCCCCCAGTGAAATTGGTCTAGAACCCTCACTGAGTAGGATACGACACGTGACAATAAGATACAAGATGTTACGATAAACATACAATGTAATATGATACAATACGGATACGATCAGTGTGATACGAAACGTTACGATATGATCCCTTTACAATGCCATATGATATTAGGTTACAATGCAAAGTGATACGATAAGTTGCGATATGAAACGTTACGAAATGATACGATACAAAATGTCAAGATAAGATATGATACCAGTATTATACGACACGTTACAATAAGATACAATACAATAACTTACGATGCCATATGATATAAGGTTACGATACGATAACGGTATATGATATATAATGATAGGATACGATATGATAAAGGTACAATACGATATGATACGATACGATATATGAAATGCTATGATATGATACGATACGATACGATACGATACGATATATGAAATGCTATTATATGATACGATACGATATGATACGATACGATACGATACGATATATGAAATGCTATGATACGATACGATACGATACGATATATGAAATGCTATGATACGATACGATACGATACGATATATGAAATGCTATGATACGATACGATACGATATATGAAATGCTATGATACGATACGATACGATATATGAAATGCTATGATACGATACGATACGATACGATATATGAAATGCTATGATACGATACGATACGATACGATATATGAAATGCTATGATATGATACGATACGATGTGATACAATATATGAAATGCTATGATACGAAACGATATGATACGATACGATACAATATATGAAATGCTATGATACGATACGATATATGAAATGCTATGATACGAAACGATATGATACGATACGATACGATACGATATGATACGATACGATATATGAAATGCTATGATATGATACGATATGATATGATATGATATATGAAATGCTATGATATGATACGATACGATACGATATATGAAATGCTATGATATGATACGATATGATACGATACGATATATGAAATGCTATGATATGATACGATATGATACGATATATGAAATGCTATGATATGATACGATATGATACGATACGATATATGAAATGCTATGATATGATACGATATGATACGATACGATATGATACGATACGATATATGAAATGCTATGATATGATACGATATGATACGATATATGAAATGCTATGCTATGATATGATACGATACGATACGATATATGAAATGCTATGCTATGATATGATACGATACGATATATGAAATGCTATGCTATGATACGATATGATACGATATGATACGATATGATACGATACGATACGATACGATACGATATGATACGATACGATACGATATATGAAATGCTATGCTATGATATGATACGATATGATACGATACGATACGATACGATATGATACGATACGATATATGAAATGCTATGATATGATACGATACAATACGATACGATACGATATGATATGATACGATACGATACGATACGAAATGCTATGATATGATACGATACGATATGATATGATACGATACGATACGAAATGCTATGATATGATACGATACGATATGAAATGCTATGATACGATACGATACAATGCGATATGAAATGCTATGATACGATACGATATATGAAATGCTATGATATGATACGATACGATATGAAATGCTATGATACGATACGATACGATACAATGCGATATGATATGATATGATACGATACGATACGAAACTATATGATACGATACGATACGAAATGCTATGATATGATACGATACGATATGAAATGCCATGATATGATACGATACGATATGATACAATACGATATATGATATGATACGATACGATACGATACAATGCGATATGAAATGCTATGATACGATACGATATGATATGAAATGCTATGATACGATACGATATGATATGAAATGCTATGATACGATACGATACGATATGAAATGCTATGATACGATACGATACGATACAATGCGATATGAAATGCTATGATACGATACGATATGATATGAAATGCTATGATACGATACGATACGATATGATATGAAATGCTATGATACGATACGATACGATACGATATATGAAATGATATGATACGATACGATACGATACGATACGATACGAAACGATACGATACGATCCGAAACGATACGATATGATACGATACGATACGATATGAAATGCTATGATATGATATGATACGATACGATACGAAACGATACGAAACGATACGATACGAAATGATATGACATGATATGATATAATATGATATGATACGATATGATAACGGTAAGGTACAATAATGATACGATACGATACAATACAATCTCGTATAATGATATGGTATGATACGATATGCTTTGATATGAAACGATAACTGTACGATACGTTACAATACGATATGTTTTAGTTATACAGGAAAAACTATTTGGAAACTTTATCTGAGACTTAAATGTTGCCCATGTATTGCTTAAGTTTATGCACTTTATTTTATCTAATATAACATTTGCAGTTTCTTAATTCTTTTCAAATATTTAAAAAACCTGTGTAGGATGCAAAGAAATCCAAAAAAGGTTATTGCCTAAAAACAATAGAGGGGAGAGGTGTCATGAATCTACTGTATGTAGGCCATAGCTGTTTGCAGTCTTTGGGACTCCAGGCTGAAGGTCTCATCTGCTTCGACCCACAGGCAGATGGTGGCCCAGCAGGACTTCAGGACGAGCGACAGTCCTCCTCTGACAGCTAATTCTTCTCTGACCCAGCAGCCTGAACTCTGACCTGAGTCTAAATGACTGCCATGCAGACACAAAGCACTTATGAAAGGGTGACAGTCATCAGGACGAGGGAGGTTAGAGAGGTAAACACTTGTTATTATTTACTGTGTTTACTGTTAAGATCAGGCTCAGGATAACATCTGAACTGTTTTCATCCTGGTGAGAAACTGAGAGCCTCAGGGACAACAACTCAAAGTCTGAGTCTATCATCATCGGACAGGTTGTCTGGCTCGCTCTCATTTCTAAGGCATCAAAAACAGACGTCCTGTCACAGGTCTGGGTGTCTCATAACAGATGCACAAAGGCATGATCCAGATTCACCCTGAGACATTCTGGTTCATGGAATACCTGTAATGTCATCTTATTACAGTGACTGGAGGAAGTGAGGTAGTACAAAGACCAAGAGGCAGGCGAGCTGAGCTTCAAATACAGACTCCAAGATACGTTTGTGCCATTGTTGAGCCTCACAGTGGCACCCTGACAAACAAGTATCACACACACTTTACCTTTAAATCAATTATAGCAACACATTTTCATTTAAAAACATTCACTGTAAAGATAGATGACGTGAAAGCTCCTCTGAAACGAGGCCCTAACATTTGGCGCTCCCTCTACTGGCTGGCTGCAGCATGGGCCATAAAGTCCACCTCCTCCATAGTACCAGATGGGACATGGGTCACACTTTAAAAAGAAAATACACATCAAATAATTTCCCCACAAATATGGCTTTGGTTATTATAGTTAACTCTTTTCACTCTGTTTATATAGGAGTGTTTATTTTCCTGAGAATTTTAGCCATCAATAATTGTTATTTCATTTTTTTTAAGTTATATTTTTTGGCCTTTTTGCCTTTATTTTATAGGACAGCTGAAGAGAGACAAGAAATGTGGGGAGTAGAGAGCGGGGGAAGACATGCAGGAAATGGTCGACTAGCTGGGAATGGAAACCGGCAACCCCTGCGACGGGGACTGTAGTCTCTGTATGTGGGGCGCTTAGACCGCTAGGCCACCTGTGCCCGGTCAATTATTATTTGAAGCTCTTGCTGTTGACAAATGTGACTCTGTGTGCACCAGATTATTAGAATAAAGGGGAAACAGAGACACTAACACAAGAGTCATTGGACTTTCTATAACCATGAGTGTCTGCTTCAAGTTATTAGTAAGTTACGTGTAACATGTGTTTTGATTGGTGGATGGGGCTGAACTGTAGCATTGTAGCTCCACCCACCAATCTCTATTGCACAGGCTGGGATTTTGGTTTCACTTTTGTACAATGGGAGGAGATGGAGATGCTTATCTTTAAATACAGTCAATATAAATAAGAGCATATTTACTAATGCAGCTTTACTAGCTATAGGGTCACTGATTAATTTGGTTATTTCATGAAATGTTTGTATTTAATGAAGCTTTGCATCATTTATTGGTGGTTTTAATATGTTTTCTACACCCTATCTTGAATTTAGAGCTCATTTGAGTGAAACATCAACAGTTCAGACATGATAAAACTGTTGCACTTGAAATAAAGATGTCAAACCACCAGAGAGGATGGGCTTTTAGGGTATCAGGTGTGTATTCTGAAGGAGATTTACGGATTACTGGTGCTTTATTTATTTAAAAGACGGATAGATTCTTAAAACATTATGACAAATACGAACAAATCTATTTATTATTTAATCTTTCTTTTAATGTAATCCCTTATTTCCCCCATAAATCCTCCCCTCCTGGTTTCACCTCAGCTCTGCTCTCAGAGAGCAGCGTCTGCCTGCATCTGCTGTGACGGTCAAATGAAGGACGTCTTTCTTTGTCGCGGCCTCTGACTGAGAGTGAACCTGTACACACACACCAATACACACATGAACACACACACACACAAGCAAGCATCCTTGAGTGTGTGCATACAAGCGGAAACAGACTTATCAAGACACACACACACACACACACACACACACTAGTACACATTCATGTAAATATATACACACAAATATGCTGCAGGAACGTGCAAACCAACAAACTGCACAAACACGGTTTCTTACTGTCGTCCTCCAAGCTTTAATAAACCGGGAGCTTTCTGGATATCGACTGGTCCAAACAATGGGGGGAAATGGCATTGGGGTTTCCATGGCAACTGCTGCAAGCTGCTAAGAGGGCTGCTTTGAAAACATATGTCAGACTCGACTGGTCTGTTCACAGCGAGCCTAGCAACAGATTCTGTGTGCAGCCTATCACACTGTCGCGCTCGGCGTTCACTGTTCTAACATTTGACTTGCTGTCTGTCAGAAAGCATTCAGGAGAAGGGAACGACTTCCATCAGGACGAGGAGACGGAGAAACACAAGCAAGAAATATTTAGGTTCCCAAATTATTTGTGCTTTTCCTTTTCAATGAGTAGTTCTTTGTAAAGATTTCACCGCAGAAAGAAAAGAAAAGAAAGAGAGAGAGAGTGAAGGAGCCCCAAATTCTTAAATCCATGATAGCTTTAGAAAATGTGCAGCTTTTACAGAGCTACAAAGTCTAATCTCTGTGTTCCTTACAGTGATTTACAAAAGCCTCACATAGTACAAGATACAACAATCCTCTCTCATCCAGCTCCTCCCGCCTCCTTTCTTTGCAGAGGACCAAACAGGTGTGACTCAGACTCCAGTAAAGCTTCCAGCATTCACATGATTCTCCGTCTTATACTTAATGCAGGTTTATATTTCAGTTTATATCAATTTGTCCAAACACTTTATACTATTTCTTATTCCTTAGAATAAAACCTCCTGCGCCCTACCTACTGAGTTGCATGGGGACGTCTTTTGTCCTGCAGCATACAATCATTTTCATCCACTTGAGGGCAGCAGAAACAAACTTTAAACACGACAATGGCAAATCAAGTTTCAGTGCGACATGTTAGCAAACAAACGCCCTCTAGACGATCATTAAAGCGCCTCTGAGGAGGTTTTTCCTGGTTGTGTAACAGACTGAAATTGATACCGACGCCTCATCATGACCTTTGAAAGCCAACAAGGTCATTAGCAACAACACTGATAACTTATCCACTGCAGGAGGGTAGGTGTCAGCTGAAGTGAGTTAATAGCAGGATGACATTTTCATTATAAAGTCTACCTTCAAAAGTACAGGGCAAGACCTATAGTTCAGTCCACAAGGCGGCGCCAAATTTGATGCTAGCCAAAAGTTCCTCACAGAAGCTTTATGGTCAAAAACAACTTTAATGTTAGTATGGAAGGGTGTCAGTCTAGTTCAGCTGCTTGATCAAGTACAGAGGCTGCAGTCCTCATTACACTAGCTGCAGGATGGATCCTGATAGGATTTGGTGCATGTCATTCCCCCCGCTCTGTCCCTACACTTCCCTCTCTCTCTCTCTCTCTCTCTCTCACGCTATCCTTTCAAAATAAAAGAAAAAGCCCCCAAAATAAATTGATATCTAAAAGTTCACTTGGCGTTGTGTCTCTTACCACCTGATGAATCTTTCAGTCTCCTTTTTGGCTCAGTTTTGGTCACCACCTACTTGTAATAGTCACAGAAATTCACTCAGCTACATTCACCAGCTAACTGCTAGCTTTAAATGCTTCTATTAAAGCAGGTCAGACATTGTTTTGCTGCTTCAAATATCTGTTTTCAGTATAAAGTACACAAGAAGAGGATGTAGCTTCTGGTTAATGAGAAAGAAGGCAAAACAGCACTGACATTAACTTGTGATTTATCAAATGGCCAGCAGGGGGCGACTCTATTGCAAGAAGAAGTCTTATTGTGTAAAACCAGATGAAAAATGAGCCTTCCTCTAAGCTGATTTTTTTTCTCCTTAGTGAACATTTTCTAAATGAGTTTATGGTCTTGAATGCTTGTTTGAAGTCTTGTTTGAACTATTGAGGATGAAACACGGTGTCCTCTGGGGTGTGGCTACCTGTGATTGAACTACAACTGTGGCCCGTCCAATCAGGGTAGAGACATAATGCACTTTCACTTAAACATTCATACACAGTTACTCCAGGTCCAACAAGAACCAAATGCCAAATTGAGGTTCAAACTTAGGCTACATCCACTTCCTTCAAACAGCCTGTGGATCAAACGCAGTGAGGATGAATTCAGACAGTTAATCTGTGAGTTTAGAGTCAAAACAAGAGCTGAAAGCTGCTGGAAAGGGAGCTGCAGCTTCTCAATGCCTATTTCAAACCAACCAGGGGAACAACAAGCTTAACCAGACTGAACCACTGAAAAACACGCACATGAATCATTCTGAATCTGGCATGTTCCCTTGCTGATAAACCTCTAAATCACAGATTTAATTTGTAGGAGGTCTTTTTTTGTTTCCAAAATACCAAAAGTTGTGTTATAAAGATTCACATTGCTGCTCTGTTGCACACCTGGATAACAGCTTCTCTTTTCTTCCTTCATTTCTCCCTCGTGGCTGAATTTGTGTTTGTCGCTGCAGAGGTGGTGGGCGGGTTGTACCAGCAGCAGCTCAATGCCATATCACTGCCACACAATGTGAGGAGCGAGGAGGGAGGGAGGGGGAAGAAAGACAGAGAGAGAGACATATGAAAATAGATGAGAGGGGGAGGGAGAGAGGGGGGAGATATGGGGGGGGAAGGAGAAATTGGAAAACAGGGAGGAAGGGAGGTTGATTAGGGGGGAGGGAGAGGAGAGGGATGCGTCATACCAAAACATTAGTATGCAATCAAGTTGCTGGTGCAGTAAGGATTGTCTCTGTCTGTCGACGGCTGCAGCTTTCAAATCTGCACTGCAATGTCACACACACACACGCACACACTCACACACTCTCTCAATGACAACACACACACACAACAGTACGTGTATTCCCTCTATTGTCAAGGAAAAGGAGAGAATTACCATTTTTCTGTCAGTTTGAGCAGAGGAGCTTCAAACATCCTCTTATTGATCCACGTCACACGTTCAGTTTGCACAGAGCGCCTTATTAGAGGGCTGGAAACGAGACACACGCTAACTCACACACACACACACACACCCTGACTCACAGCTCTTGTTTGTATGTTTGTAAGGTTTCGCCCCTGTCCTCATTATGTTAATCTGCCCTCGGCCGGCCCACACAGCAGCTCTGGATTCTTGCTCTCTGCATGATTTTTCTGCCTCTGTGTAAATCAGAGTTCATCCTGCAGCCCTGTGAACTCACAACCGAGCCAAACAATGAAGTGCATGTGTGCAGGAATGTGAAACATGCTCAGAGAGCCAGTCAAATTTAATATTCATGTTGGTGCATGTAAGCTGGAACACTGAAAAGCACATGTTCACACATTTAAGTGCTTCATAGAAGAGGTGTGAGGACGGAGGATCCTCTGTACCTCATGGGGGACACTCGAGGGGGATTTAGAGATTCTGCATTTTAATAATTACCTTTTGTTGTGTTATTTCTAAATGGGATCTAACTCAAAGGAGGCTGAAATATTGTTTTGAAGTAAAGTTGCATGTATTCAGAATTACTGGCCTCTTGTTGCCAGTGTGTAAAAACAACAGCTCATCTTATAAAGTCACTAAAGTTAGCTCAGCAACAGTCTTTAATTTGCTGGTTGTGTCCACCTGATGCATGTGAGGCCTGCTTTCCTATTCCTTTACATCTGTTTGAGCTCCTCAACTTCACAAGAAAAACATCCATGATTGAATGATTCATGTGCAGCTTTTTAAACGAGCAAATCAGTGTCCAAACAAAATCTGTTAGCTGCAGGGAAAGAGTTCAAAAGGAGGCGTTTGGTTCGCTGTCATGAATCTAAAGTAGCAAACTGTAAGACCAAAACAATGTGCTAAAAGTGGCTAAAATGAGAGAGTGAATAACTTAAAGGTTTGGGATTATTAGAGGCCCATTCTCTCTTGAATACAGTGATTTGATTCATTATTTTAATAAAGCTTCAGCTGTGATTCAGACGTGTCTTACCTTCAGTCTGATCAGCTCCTTGTCCTCTCCTGAAAACATCACAAAGACCTCGAGTAGAATCTCAAGGACAAGCAGACAAAACAGAGAAGAATATCTGATGCACTGAAATAAGAGTCGGGAGAGAGCATGTAGATAAACTGTATTTTTATGTTGTTTGTAAATAAAAAAGACACCAGAGAAAAAGGGAGCAGAGCTTATTTGCGTTCTGGTTTTGCCGCCACCCACGGCAGCGCCAGAGAGACACATCAAGCACTGCGTAGGCTTCCCTTTGAACCGTAGAAAATGCATTTATTAAAGCACAGCTTCCAGAAGAAAAACAAAAAGAAACAAAAGCTGCAAGATTGCAGAACATATTTAGTACCATAAAATTGATAAAGAAATCACTGTACACGCTACAGTGCTTTTTAATATCACAGCTTTTGCAATGCAGTTTTATAGAACATAGAGAGGGGCTATATATATTTTATACACAATAAACATTCAATAAATCTCTTCTTTTTGGAAACATGTTGGAGTTAGCTTCATAAATGTGTTTCTGTGAGTTAGAGATAAAATGTTATCACAGCAGAACAAACAGCGGACAGAAAGAACAATCATTGTTTGTTATCGAGCTCAGACTGACGTTCAGCGAATCAGAGGAGCGATGGATGAACGACCGTGATGAGAAATTAAATAATTAGCTTCAAAAGCTTCTGAGGGATTGAATATTTGAATGTCTCTAACATGTTAAGCCACATACAGAATTTAATAAACTAGGTAATCTCTGGGTAAAACATGTCAGAGTCTAACTTTTGGTTTTCTCTGCAGAATAAAACGTCACTGCTTCATTTAGACGTTTTAGATTCACAGTAGGGGAAGATTTTGATTCAGTTTTTAAATCATTTTTGGATCAATTGCTGTGTGACTAACATAAATATCACTTTTGTTCAAATTTGGATAAGATGCAGATTCTTCAGATTGTCTTATAAATGATTTTAAATTGCCAAAAATATTCATTTGTATTTAAAGTTTGTTAAAAATTGTATATATTTCAAATTCCAATATCTTACTAAACTCTTATAGAATCAATATTTCAATTTCATATAAATATATATTATTAAAAAACAGAACTGCTTTAGTTTGGCGTACAAACTTTGTTTCCAAAAGACTGAAAATAATCTCTGTCGCACTCGGAGGGTTTTATTTCAGAACGTTTTATTTCTCTTCTCCGTCTCTGAATGTGTTTTAAATGTCTTTTGTCCTCACAGAGACGTGCAGGGCTGAGATTTCTTTCACACACTGAGGCACACACACCGCCTGACAGCAACATATTAAAGGTGAAGTAGAACAAAGGATCACTTCACCTCCACACTTCACTCCTGACACATTTCAGATTCGTCGTCTTATTGGTTTCCTTTTAAAAAAAAAAAACCTGAAGTTACCGAGGATTTAATCTGAACGTCTGCATGTGAATCCCCTGGATTACATTACTGTGTATCTCATCCACTCAGAACATCTGCTGTTTATGCTGGAGAAAAGCTCCAGCGTGAGGAGGACTGACGGAGAGGACTGACGGAGAGGACGGGAGAGGGGCTGATGGATAAATAGAGAAAGTAATGCAGAGTGTGGAGAGGGGAGCACGCTCAGAGGACTGCTGTGAGCATTAATGATGGAGCTTTGTCGTGGTTTGGATATTTCACAGTGTTTGGACAGAGGAGCGTGGACTTCTCCCTGATGTTTGTGTGTTCAGGATGTGGTCGCTGCTTTCAGATGTGTGGCTGGTGTAGAGTTAGGTGCAGATATGAGCAAATAGAGCTTCCTTTTACAAATATAACTGTTTCCTCTCTATGTAGCCCCGTTTCCACCAAGCGGTTCAGTTCGGTTCGTCTCGGTACGGCACGCAATTTGTGGTGTTTCCATTGACTAAAACCGGGACAGGTCCCCAAGTTACCGAGGCATACCGTCCCACTTTTTGGTACCCTTCTGTTGGGGTCCCAGACATACTGATCTGACCCCAGAAGGTGGAGCTAGAAACACTGCAGTCTGTTGATTGGTCATTTCCCATGCAACAGCGGTAATAAATAACAACACATAACCCCACCATGTTTAAATCTCCAGTGGACTTCAGGAAGATCACTTTTTTTCTGTTTGGAAAATGGCGTCAAGAAATGGCGTTCCATGGTTGCAGACCTTCCTCACGTTTTTCTTCTTCGCTGCATTTATTAGCGGGGTACACTGTGTCGCGCTGCCATGACATCACGCTATATCCTGCGTGTAACCTTGGTAACATTGTTTACATACGAGATCAGCTGTTAGCAGCCCCGTAGCATGTCGATGCTAAACGATGCTAGGCCCTGCGAGCTGAGGAGAAGGAGGCGGGGACGACGTGCTGGTACTGAGGTGCAAGCTAAAAAAGACGACATGGACCTGTCCTTCCACCCACCGTTATGGGGAATGTAAGATCTATCTTACACCTTATACCTTGTCCACAGCCTTGTCACTTCCCGTCTGGACTACTGCAACTCTCTCCTCTTCGGCCTCCCTCACAAATCCCTCCATAAACTCCAACTGGTCCAGAATTCAGCTGCCCGTATCATTACCCAAACCCCCCTCCATCCACCACATCACTCCTGTCCTCCAACAGCTCCACTGGCTCCCTGTTCAGTTCTGTATTCAGTCCTCCTGTTAACATTCAAGACCATCCACAATCTCGCCCCCCCCCCCATATCTGTCCGACCTCCTCCATGTTCCCACTCCCTCCCGCTCCCTCAGATCCTCTTCCTCCATGTCCCCTCCGCCCGTCTCACCACTATGGGGAGCCGTGCATTCAGCCGCTCTGCTCCCCGTCTCTGGAACTCATTGCCACCTCAACTCAGAAACACAGATTCTTTCCCCCCATTTCAAATCACAACTCAAAACATATCTGTTCCAAACCGCCTACTCCGTCTGACTCCAACTGCTCTGTCATTTTGTTATTGTTTCTATTTTTTCTTACCCCTTTGTTAGTTTTTATTGTTTTCATTTTGACTTTGATTTTGTTTTCCTTTAATGTAAATATACGTATATATATATATATATATATATATATATCTGTGCGGTGTCCTTCAGTGCCGAGAAAGGCGCCTTTAAATAAAATGTATTATTATTATTATTATCTATGATAAGGTGGACGAGCTAACCCAGCACCAGAGTAGCATCATGCTAACAGAGCTAACACCGCACAGGAACGCCACATTGGAAGGATTTCACCTGCTGTGGGCGGACAGGATACAGGAGAGCAAGACTGAACTAACTGGGGAAGAAGGCCAGCTCAGTCCTGGACCCTGTGGAGGTGGTGGCTGACAGGAGAATTATGGCCAAGCTGTCGTCTCTGATGAACATTTCTTTTCTATATATATTCTTGTTGAAATTCTTGTAATGTACACCTTCTTGTTTGCTGCTGTAACTCCATGAATTTCCCCGTTGTGGGACGAATAAAGGAGTATCATATCTTATCTTATTATGTAGCTGATGCGGATATAGGCATCCGGCTTACACGCCATCCACCAAGTAGGGACTGGTTGGCTGTGGAAGGGCAAACAGGATCAGGCGTTGCCGATCTGACCCGTACCAAACTGTACTGATCCGTACCAGTGGTGGTTCTAGACCAATTTTACTGGGGGGGCCAGGCTGGGGCCAAGGGTGTTGTCAGAGGGACACATTCAACCCTAACAAAAGAGACTGAGAAGGGCGAGGACTGGCTGAGAACAAACTGGCAAAACATCAGTGCATCCCTTTATACTAGACATATAAACTACTGTGTACTAGATCACCATGCAGACTGACAGCAGCTGTTTGGCTGTTTACACTCAACATGAGTCCCTTAGTGCTCTAAGGGACTGGAACCAAGTACCACACACATGTGTTCCGCCTGTAACATGGGCGCAATACCGAAGCTTTTTTATTGTATTATATTATTTTGGTGTGGAGGGGGGCCACAGGGGGGTCCAGGTTCAGTTTTACAGGGGCACTGGCCCCTGTTGGCCCCTCCCCAGAACCGCCACTGATGCATACCAGACTGCTTGGTGGAAACAGGCCATATGTCTCCTTCAGGGTTAAACCTCAGAGACATTTAAATGCTGTATTGATATATGAAATCCTTACATGAGGATAAAAGACTCTCTTCTGTCTGAAAGTGTGACACAGGCTGCCTCAAAGTATTTTTTAGAGATCCACCTCTCTTCATAATTCATCCTTTAAACCGCCCCTATGATAAGACATGTACGACCGACCTTCTCATAATGAATTGCTTTTAAAATATCATGACGCTGCTGTTGCACTGCTTACATTGACCTTCCCGCGCTTTGACAGATTGCTGTTTAGTGTATCGATCAGCTTTAACGCTGCCTCAGCTCTTCACAGGAGTGCTGTGGTGCTGCTCTCCTCCCATAAAACCACACTGGTCCAATATGAACCCTGAGCGGGAACACATCCACTGAGGGAGATGTTTCACCGATTCTTAATGAAGCTACATATCACAACGCTCCTCCTCCTTCTTTTCCCTTCAGCCGTGTGCCGTGTTTGTGAAACAGGAGCCGTGAATACTCTTTGGGATTCATGACACTCATCATTTAAGTGATAAATAATCATCGCTAACAGTTTAGAGGAGATGCTGACATCTGACTTGTTAATGTTGCAGTGCCCTCTTGCACGCCGGCTGTAAACAGAGATTTCCTCTGGGACATCCCGTATGCACGCTCCCACAACATAAATAATTCGCTGTAATGCTCTCTAGGATCAGCGTGCCCATTCATGCCTGCTGCAAAAAGAAGTACAATACATCAGTGTCTTCTCAGACTCAGCATGATGTATCTGCACTGGAACAGGATGTTATGGTCTGCTTCTTGTAGACTCTATTTTTAATTCAGAGAGCCTCAGCTAACTTCTTCTTTTAGTTACTCAAAGCTACAGTGGTGGTTCTAGACCAATTTTACTGGGGGGGCCAAGCTGGGGCCAAGGGTGTTGTCAGAGGGACACATTCAACCCTGACAAAAGAGACTGAGAAGGGTGAGGACCGGCTGAGAACAAACTGGCAAAACATCAGTGCATCCCTTTATACTAGACATATATACTACTGTGTACTAGATCAACATGCAGACTGACAGCAGCTTTTTGGCTGTTTACACTCAACATGAGTCCCTTAGTGCTCAAAGCTTTTTTTATTGTATAATATTTGTTTGGTGTGGAGGGGGGGCCACAGGGGGGTCCAGGTTCAGTTTTACAGGGGCACTGGCCCCTGTTGGCCCCTCCCCAGAACCGCCACTGCAAAGCTAGGGTTGGTAGTCACAGAAAACTAGCATGAATTTGAATGTAGCATTTCCTCAAGACTCCGTCTGACCCCTGATTCACGACCATATGATAGTGACTGATTCCAAACCGGTCCTCAGCACATCGTTTGTGTTTTGCACTATGTCGACTCATGTCTCACTCAGCGGTAAGAAAACAGCAAAACATTCTCATAGTGAAAGTTAAAAACACAAACATGAAATGTACGCTTTGCAGGAGGCGGGCAGAACGGCAGGACGGGATCTGATTGGTTTCATCATTTGGCTCCTGATGGCAGGGATTGGTTGGTGTTTTCCCAGGTTTACTCCGGCTGTAGATAGCAGCTTTTTTTTCACTCTTTTTTAAGAACACATTATGTATTGATTACCATCAGGACATAAAGATCATTTTAACCAGTATAACAAAAAGTGTATCTAAATCTGACTACCAACCCCAGCTTTAAAGTCTCCCTCAGCACCATTATTTTCTGTGTTTTCATTAAGAGGTGTCTCTCTGAGTCTTAAAGAGTCTTAAAGATTGGACAGTTTGTCTGCTGATCAGTGGCGGAGCCAGACAGTTTTGACTTGGGTTGCCAAACTGGGGCACTGACTGTTAAGGGGTGGCCAGGCGTGGAAAACATCAGGGGCTTACCCCAAACCTAGGAGGGTTACTTCCATAAATCACATCTACTTTAACTTCTTTTATAAAATGATTTTAAAAATAAAACATTTTTGTAGATTTCTAACGTTAACATTAAAAATGTAACTGACAGTGTCAACATTTAAATCTGCTGAACTCTTTAAGGACTCAAAATGATCAAAGATGATTGTCCAAAGTCAAAGCATCAACAAAAATAATGTTCAAATGCAAAGAAACTATTGTCTCTGCAGCTTGTTGAAACACAACAACACAATAGCTGATTTCAGTACAAGTAATGCCTCTGACATGGCAAATAGCCAATCATGTTTAAGAATTTCAGGGTGGCCATGGCCACCCCCTGGCTCCGCCACTGCTGCTGAAGTGCGATAAAGCCACACCTGGACTACACTAAATCAGAAATGTTCAGCTCTGCAAGGCCGACCCTAAAGTCTCTGCACGTCTGGAAAGTACTTCAAACAGAGCAGGAACCTTTTGAGAGGCAAAATATAGTCCCTGTAGTTCCTCCAAAAGTCCCCTGTGAAAGCTCCAACATGTGCACTGGTCCACTTTAGGATATGCAATTATTTACTTCTACATAAATCTTCAGGGAAAAGGCCACAGCTTTATATTAAATTGGTGAAGTTGGTGTAAGAGCCCACATGGTTACAGAACATCTGCACTGAAAGCACTCTTTCTCTGCAAGATCCAAGCCCACCCATTTATCTTCATTCCATCTCCTGACTTCACAGGAGCATCCTGGGAGTTCTTGTGAACCTTTGGGGTTTACTGAGATCTATTCTTAGAGTTCAGAGGAACAAGGGAACGTGTAAAAGAGTGAAAAAAACAACTGAGGAGGGAAGGAAATCAATATGCATCCTCAAAGAGGAGAGGTGAGCCATTAGCGGTAGCAGGTGCTTTGTTAGCCGTGACAAAGACGGATAACTTGCTAGCTTTCGCCACCTTGAGTTAAATAATGACATCTCTCAGGCACAATCTCTGATTTCATGATTTATTTAACGGCTCTGTCTGTTCGTGGCGGCAGATAATCTCACGATATTCCCAAAGTTTTTAATCACTGCAGCAGCTGAGCAGCACAACGGTTGCAGTTTGAGCGACAGCGAGTGCCCCAGATTCAGAGGAGTGTGTGATCTATGTGTTGGTACGAGGCCTGAAGGAACACAGCTAGTTTATCATGGCGGCTGTCACAGACGCTCCTCTGTGGCTCTCATACGCTCCATGCTCTGCGCTAAAGTAGGGCAACAGAAACTGAAACACAAGAAATCACCTCAGACGAAAGTTTGGAGGTAACAGAACGACACAGAACAGGAAACGCTCAAGTTGTAAATATCTCTGTTTAGACTTTGGATTGGAGATTAATCTGCATCACACGCAGCTTTAAAATCAGAACTGAATCATTGCTGGCATTGAACTGCAGGATCCTGACTCACAGCATGTTTTCTGTGTTGTAACACTGATTTGACTTCTTTCTCTTGGAGTGATCATTACATTGATGACCTGATCTGCTTTCAGATATCACATTTTAAATGTAGGTTCACTATTCTTGAGGTTCAGCTAATCGTTCCCTGCAGGATGCATCAGACTAAATGTAAACAGCAGCGTCTCCTCCCTGCTCTCTGACACACTCTGTGTTTCTAACTCTACACAGGCCGAGGTTTCCCTTCATCGTCCTCACTAAAAAAAACAACCCTTCACCCTCTCTTACTGCGGGTTATAAATCCACTTAGAACAACTTACCTCCTGTATCCTCAGAGGCGTTTGCGGTTCTGATACACCCTACATCACCTTTGGGAGCTGAACTAAGGCACATTAATATTCATCACAACACTGAAGCAGAGCTCCGGGGCCAACTTTGGAGAAAAGGTGGGAGTCTTTTTTTTTTTCCTACTTATTCAACTCTGAGAATATATTTATATACAGGGAAACACAGAGACAAAGCTGTGACAGAGGAACTTTGTTGGAGGCAGAAATGCAAATACTCCAGAGGGGTAACCAGATTGTCAAACCTCCAACTGGGAACACTTTCATTTCTGTGCAAACCCACGTTTGAGCTCATGGGACACTTGGATTTTTCATCAATGCACTTTAACTTCAACCTGTAAACACTGTTGTTTGCTTCGTATGTCCACATTTCTACCATGGGCAACTGAAAATGGATGATCGCAGGATATTTGTGACCTGCTACTTCTTGAAGGAAGCTTGACCGCACTAGAACTCTTCAGAAAACACTCACTTCTTTTTCAGCATGACAGCTAGCCTACCTGACGTTATGCAGCAGGTCCTGTCAGTACGTTAATCTGAGCTTGCTAAGCAACAGCTGCACTCTGAGATAGATTGACACGTACAGGCTAATCCATATTAGACTTAGATTAGGGATGTTTAGGGCGCCGTTGGACTAGCGGTCTAAGTGTGCCCCATATACAGAGGCTATAGCCCTCAATGCAGAGGTCCACCCTCGACCATTTCCTACATGTCTTCCCCAACTCTCTGCTCCCCACATTTCCTGTCTCTCTTCAGCTGTCCTGTCCATTAAAGGCGAAAATGCCCACAAAAATATAACTTAAAAATAAATAAATAACATGATTAGGGATGTTTTTCTATTGGTTCAAACAGCTACAGCATTGGCAACGACATTGACTGATGTGGACGCATCCATGTTGGGAGCTTGGTGCAATGTTTTAGTTCAAACATGGACTTATTAGTGTTTATAGGTATTTGTTGGGACTCGTGACCACCAAGCTTGAAAACAGGATTGTGGATAAGTGGATAAGTGTTGTTTTGTTAGCATGCAAGCTATAAATTTGAACTCTGACTGAAAGAAAAACTCTTACTGGAATGAAAGATTAAAGAGTCGATGTTTTCCATCATCATTTACGACCGATTCTGTCATCATCTTGGATGCTTATCAGTGACTTATTAGTGCGTCGTCCTCCAAAACCACTCAAAGAACAAATCTTAGTAACAACATCAGAGAATATATTTAGCACTCAGCTTTTTGTTCTAAACATTTTAATTGCCAATAGCTTTGAGTCATTTCTTCCACTTCAAAGATTTGTTGTAACTGATTATGTTGAGCAAAACTTTAACAGTCTCGCTGTTTGTCTGAGTCATCCCCCGTTTAAATCAACAGCTTGAGTCCTTCAGAACTCTCTCTCTCTCTCTCTCTCTTGGTTTTTGGCATGTGTCTAAGATCTGGATTAGTTTCTGTTTGTGACGGTGCATCCCGGTCCACAGGAACTCCCAGGTTGTTCTGGGCGGTCTGTAAGAATACAGGGATAGAATCACTCACTGCATATATTTCTATAACTACACTTGGATAAAGTCCTGATTCTGAGGATTAGTGTGGACAATCATTGAGGCAGAAATGTGGCAGTATATGGACCTCACAGGGAATAATCTCATACTTTGTTTGCAGCGTTTTGCTTCAAAACACTAAAAGCTTACATGCATTGGAGAAATCATTAACATGATGTTTTTTAAACTATGATACACGATGATCTGCAGGAGCTGTTTATACTTTCTGTGACTTCTGAACTCTTCTTAGTTATTATTCCATTTATGTCGTTTTAATGGGATTTCAAAGGTGCTCGTGCCTCGGCGTAGCCTCGTGTTTATGACCCAGAAAAGTGCGGTTCCAAATAACCAGCTTTGAACTCATCAGAGTACTTTTGCTCCCACGGCACTTCTGCCTCCAACAAAGTTAAAAATGTGTCAAACCCCCTCTCTTACAGAACAAGATTACAGCTTGTGTACAAAGCATATTTTCTTGTTTAAGCCTTGTAAATGTGTAGTTTGTATGACTGGTTGTTTATTTGCCTGGATGACCCCGTGCACGTGCTCGACTGATGCGTAACATCGTGCACCTCTAAAACAAACACCACAACACGCCGTGACCTTCTTGCTGGAAGCCGGAGGAGGAACTTCTTTAGTGGCTTATGGAGAGAGGTGTGTGGAAGGAGAGTGACAAGAGGTTGGTCGGACCATGCTGTGAAACTGTGACTCCATTTTCCCAGGGGGCTTTGCAACAGCAGCGCAAAAAAAAAGCCACTAGCCGCTTAGCCGATGGCATGGAGAGGACGGAGACGATTGGCCAGAGGTCACAGGAGCTGATTGGTTGGCTGGTTTGTGGAGTCATGGTGGATGCAGGGTGCAGGTGTTTGTTGATCAGATGACGCTGGTGCACAGGAGGATTGTGGGTAGATGGATATGTCAGAGAGTTGAACCCCACCCCTTCTTGATTGTGATGCCTGTCAGGGCAGGGAGGACGGTGATGTGTGGAGGTGGATCAAACCCTGATTGTCTTGATTTTTTCACCTTCTCTAACATGCAACATGTAGACTCGACTAAATCAAGCCCTCAGAAACTCTCTGATCATATCTGCGTGGAAGCACGTTACCAGGTGCCATGTTGGATTAGCTGTGACTGTTGAAACTTACCTCGTAACAGAATATCTACTGCATTATCAAAGCACCGACTCTGGCGCTGACTTTGCAGACAAATGTGTGAGGGCTTACTCCTTAAGACTAAAGATGTTACTTTGCTTCAATGGTTTATTTTACCCATAACCATGTACAAATAAACAAAACCTTTACAGCTTTGTATGGTCACACATTTAGCATTCATTGGTCCATAAGCACTCCTCACGGCGACATGAAAACACTGTTATAAGACACCGACATTGATTCCTAGAATCGGCGTCTCAACGTTGCACTGACGTCACAAATGTACCATCCATTCTAACAGTTTCATTGCAAATCAAAATAGTCACATGCAATGATTGAAAAAAATTACATTACCTCATGTCACATAGAAAGTAAGCGAAAAGTTCCATCATTTAGAAATAAGTACTCTTCAGAGATTTGTCTCTTTCTTTTTTTTAAGTCCTAGACATTCTTTCAACAGCGTTGTTGGTCTCATTTGGGTTGTAAACATTAGTTACAGTGCCTCGCTTCGTTCACCTGACTGGCTGTGTAGCGTCTCTCAAGAGAATTGGTCAATCAATACTATCAATCAGCTGATCGAGAGGGGTTGGTCAGTAGTCAATCAAAGGAATTTCTCATGGAAGGACATGATCGTCTTTGGGCTCAGTTGGGGGGGCGACAGGACACCAGTGAGAGACCGGAGAACAGACTGAACAGTAGATTCATATTAAGAATATAAGACACCCTGAGAATCACAACTACACCTCTTCCTACCCTCTCTCTTCCTCTACCTCTTCTTCTATGGAACGATCATTGTCAGGTGGGCGTGGCCTCGGCGTTTGAGGAAGATGGTTGGTTGGTAGGTTGTTTTTGTTGTGGTGGAAGCCAGTTGCCATGCAACAGGCTCCTTGGTGGTTGGCATGGAGACAGGTTAAGGTGGAATCTGACCTGGTAAGGTAGTATGCAGCACGTACAGTAGTATGAACAGTAGAATGTAATAAGCAGCTCTGGAGAAAAATACATGAATTTAAAACTGAACAAGTGCAGTTGATGCAGATTAAAGGGTCAGTCCGTCCAAACTGTGGCACACTGGAACATAACTCTTAGAGGTATCTTTGCAGATAGCGTCTGCTTTGTGATATCTTCCTTTAAAAGTCCCGTCACCCCGCACAAAACAGGAGTTCAGTGTTTTGGTGCTCAAAGTGAAGGTTTGTATTGGAGCCATTTTTCTGCAGCGCCAATAGAAACTGCTGTCAGTGAGGTCTGAGGTTCAGAAACAGGTAAACTGATCTTTGAGTACATTTCAACGCTTTGAGCACCACAAACTAAACTCCTTTAACCTCCAGTGTTTTGGGGAGGAAGTCAGAACATTTAGAGACAGATATCTCAAAGCATGAACAAATAAAACACGTTTACATTTGGGTGAACTGGCCCTTTACGAGTCAAACACACTGAGGTATTCTCATTCTTTAAAGCAACGTAAGGAGCGCTTTATTTCAACAAACACCTCGTACCTGTGAGGTGGAAACACCGCTAATTAAAGAAAAACGAAATGAAGCGCACCTCAGGTTGGAGCACTGGAGCGATATTTCTCCTCAGAGCTGCAGCATAGAGTGTGACAGTAGTATGTTATCGATGGAGAACATCACATGGGGCTGACGTGGTGTGCAGCAAAGGATGGCGCAGGGGGGAGGCGGTAGTGGTGGACAGTGATTGGTTGATTTGGTTGGTCAGGTGACTGAGGGGGGTTATGGACAGTCGAGTTGAGTCAGATCACATGATGAGGGTTTGCAGCTATAACGTCAGGAGGTTCCATCAGGAAGTATGGAAGCCTGACAGGTTTTAGCTTTTGGTGGACACTGGACAGAACACCCACCCTGACCCCAACCCTCACAGAGCCAGATCACACACACACACACACACACACACACACACACACACACACACACACACATTCACCCACACACACACACACACACATGAAACAAACATGCATTCATTCACTCATGATGGACAGACATGCACATTCACACACAATTAGCATGTTTTGCATAGACAAACACACAAATGAACACACAGGTTTGTTACTTACATTCATGACAAACACACATCTGCTCTCACATACACACTCCATGACTCTCTCACACACACACACACACACACACACACTCACGCACACACAAGCACACTTGCCCACCCCCAGACTTGCGATGTGTTACTGTGATGATGCAGAGTGTGGTGGAAGGTGAAGAATAAGACAACGGAAGACAGGTGATGCTAAAATGAACATTTATAATGACTGCTGTTGCTGTCGCAAAATAAGAATCCTTAAAAAAAGACCTCATATATATTAGCACTAGATTGCCCACTTCACTGGTAATCCACAAGTCAAGAAACACAACTCACTAGGTTTTTTTTCTCTTTACAAACACAATGCTACAATTACATTAAATATTCAATACTCTTTAAGTCAGTTAATGAATGTTGTTAAAAGCAACCACTAAAATACTAAAAATAAAAACAAAACAATACTAATATTAATTCACCTTTTTCCAGTCGTTCCCTTTTTCTTGTTGCGTTGTTATTTATTAATAGTATAATAATAATAGTCTGAGAAATAAATAGCTCATGTGGTGTTCTCAGGGCGATGGGGCAGGCAGCATAAATCAAGAGTGGAGCTCAGAGCAATGTGGTGAAATGGTGGAGTCTAATCTCACGGTAATACTTTCAAAATGTCTCGATGTACAGGCGAAATGTGGAGATATGTCACATGTTTGGTTTTTCTGCAGGCTGCCGGATGTTTGTGCATCCCCTGCAGAGGTTTAACAACCTTAAACTATTGTTGAATGTCATGTAAACTAGGACTGTATTGCACAAGAGTTAGCAGCTCAGCTTCCTCGTTTTGTAGCCCGGGAGGAGCTTTCTGTTTTGTTTTTTTTAAAAGATTCTTTTTAAGTCCACCTCCCTGGGTTTGATTTTTTCTTCCCAACCTGGAGGAGCCGAGTCAAGCTGTTTTTCCACGATGATATGTCTCTAACACGACCAAGCATTTTCAATAACTATGGCTGGATGATAAAAGATACTAGCGCCACTACAACTCACGGCTAGAAAACATCAACAAATGTACAAAAACAAGCCTACGCTGAGAATGGCTCGGACTACTTCTCAAGGTTAGTATCATTACTCGATGAGCACAGGTTTCTAAAGAGTTGCTAGCCAACATGGAAGCTAAACAGCGAATACAGTAGGTAAATCAACACTAATAACAACAGCACAGGTTAACACAGTAGAACTAGCATAGCCGATTATACAGGCAGACCTAACTATCAGATACAGGTAGAATGAAGGGTAATGATCGCATCCACTAGTACCTCTTTATGCTGCCGGCCCCTTTCTGCTCAACACTTCTCTCTTTACAGCTCGGCAAAAAATCTGACAAAATATTTACAATGAGAGAGAAAGAAAATGAAACTGTGGAGAAACAGTTGCTTAGTGTTTTTCTTTTTTTTTGTTTGTCTGCATTTCTTTTTTTTTTTGGATGTTTTTTTTTTTTTCCTTTCATATGTTTTTTTTTTTTGTTCTTTTTCGACTTATATCTCAGAGAATTGTCCCCAATGATGAGCAACAAACAAACAAACAAAAAAATCCAATCATATCAGCTAGCATTGCACAGTCTCAGAGAGGTTTTGGGGATGGAATGGAGAGTTATCGTCCAAACAGTTGGATGAACACAGAAGGGGGGTAAGGAGGAGGAGGAAGAAGGTCAATAAAAGTTCATGAGGGGGTGAAAGTTCAAAAAGTTCAAGAAGACAGAGGATGGCTGCGCAGCTGACGGTGCGTAAACACTCCTCACACCACCGCGCGGGGGCGGTGCGTGTGGCGGCGTGCGTGGTTTGGATGTTAAACGACAACAAAAAAAATCATCATTAGAAAATGGAGTTTTTGAATCTTTCCCATCGAGAAAAATCAAATGGAGCGAGAGCGAGAGAGGGAGGGGAGGGGATAGAGAGAGAGAAAGGGTGAGGGGTAGAAAGAGGGGGGAGGTGAGGAGAGTGAAAGGTGCCCCCAACACTATGGCACACAATCAATGAAGTCCCACAGGCTGAAGAGATGACAGATTAGGAAAGCAGCTGGCATGAGCGGTGGGGCTTTTTTAGGTAGGTTGAGAGGCAGGACAGTAGGTAGGTAGCCAACCTGCAGAGGGGTTAATCCTTGTCGGGTTTAGCTCTGTGGGGGGTGGTGAGGAGGAGGAGGAGGAGGAGTGGTGGTGGTGGGGGGCAAGGTGCTGTTCAAGTTGAGGCGTCATGAGCGACATCATGTTATGAGGGCGGAGCATGCTGGCTTCATGGGTGCTTCCAGGATGGATGTCCGACACACAAGAACAACTCAAAGAAACGCTTGGAATGGTAGTTGTTGTTGTTGTAGTTGTTGTTGTTGTCTTTTTTTGTTTTTGTTTTTTCCTCTCTGTTCTATTTTGGCACTCGAGAGAAGAGACTCGTGGGAGGCGGAGGAGGAAAGTGTGTGTATGTTTGGGCGAGGAGGAGGAGTGGGCAGTGAAAGTGCAAAAGAGAGGGCATGGAAGAGAGAGAGAGTGTGTGTGTGTGTATGTGTGTGTATGTGTGTGTGTGCATGTGGGAGGGGTAAACAGGCTACACACAAAAATGGCATTTTGTTAAAACTGGTCTATCGGTTAGACAGAGCATACAGTACAAATCAAAAACCAGGAAAAAAACAACAGAGAAGAAGGAACAGAAAAACAGTGATATGACAAATGCAGTCTACAGTTGCTGGTGCTTCGATGGGGCCCGAGTTGGGGGGGGAGGGGAGGGAGGCAGAGGGGGTGGAAAACAGGGAGAGAGGGGTCCCATTAAATGTCGTAGAGGTGGGAGGGTCAGTGGTGGGTGTGGGTGAGAGTGGGTTTGTGGAGGTGGCGGTGGAGAAAAGGGGGAGGGGACTATGTCGAAGAGCCACACCCACTGAGAAGCGATGAGGTCACCTGGTGAGAGTTAAGTTTGCATTCCTCTACACATCACAACATTGAAATAAAGAGAGAAGAAGAAGAAGAGGGAGACATGGCTAGCCGGCTACGTCGCAGCACAGACAGCACGAGCACGGAGCGACCTGAAGCAGACAGAGAGAAGGAGAAAGAGAGAGAGAGAGAGGGGAGCATGCACATCTAAATACACCGCTGAGGAAACACCTACAGTAAGGCTACACATCTACAGTAGTCTCGCACACTGACCCCCCGCAGCTCGGCCCGCCGTGCACAGTAACAGCAGGACGTTTAGTGCAAACATGTCAGGAGGAGCGGATAGTTTGACTTTTTTTGTTCTTTTGGGGAATTTTATAGAAAGTGGGTCATTTCCTGTGACAACATGTGTCAGGATACAAAACATGACCGCACCGAAAAAATACTGTGGTTGCATAAGAAGGAAGGAGAGAGAGAGAGGTGGAGAAACTTTGGCAACATTTTTCTTTTTGTTGTTATCTTTGACACCGAAGCCAATAAAGCATCGAATTAAACTTGAATTCAAGAGAGAGAGATATCAGGATTCAAAACATTACCGCTTTGAAAAAACACTGGCAATGCTCTCTGTTGTTTCTCTCCCCGAGATCAGAGCCTTGGATTGCATATCAACAGAGTGAAAACACAATCTGTCCCAAATTCTGCAGCGAGGCGCCCGAGGGACACCCAGACAGCCTCGTGTGTGTTCTTTGGGGGAGATTTGTAGGTTAAGGAGGGGATTTTTTTTTCCCTCCCTCTTCCTTACAGACACTCTCTTTATGGAAACCCCGCTGAAGCAGAGCGGGGTCAGAGATGCTCCGTGTCTTATTTGAGGTCAATAAGGTGCATATCAATGACAAGACAAGGCCAGAGCTGTGAGCATAGGGGGGTCAAAGGACAGACAACAGAGTAATACTCGACACAGCGCGTCCAGGGTTAGTAATGTTAGAGTACAAAAAACACACGAAAACACACGAAAGCCTCTACTGCACGTCATGGTCAGAGGAGTGATATGCAAACTTATGCAGAGGTGAGTACATTCATGGACAATCTCAGTCTTCATTTAAAATTAATCCTGATTTTTTTTTTCTCCTATGTTAGGCAGCAGCTGAGAAATGTTTTAGTACAAGCTCGCTCAGCAAGTAGCAAAATAGTCTTAGGTTTGTTTGAGTTTCATCCTCGCGAGGACGGTTTGACAACTCAACCACAAAATACTCTGTTGTGAAGTCAGAAACATTTTGTTCACCAGGACTCATCGAAGAACAACGAACATTTGAACGCGTGTAAAACAATATCAAAATGCGCTACCCTTATCGGCATGCAAAGATTCGTCTCAAAAAATGGATGACACACACTGCCAATTTTTTTTTGTCTCTTCTTTTTTTTTTTGTTTCTTTCCTTTTTTTTCCTTTTTTTTTGTGTTCACGCTTCACTTTGATATCATGCAATATAGACGTGCAAAAAAGATAACATCTATTTCCACAAAATACATTTTCATTCTAACTATAAAAGGCTGTATTTAAGAACGCTATCAAGTCACATTTTTTTGAGCATCGTTATGATAACCTATCGCTTGTTGATTTGTCTAGCCCCAGAGTCATAGTGCTGTTGCATTCTGGGACATGTAGTTCCCAGAGGACTGGCTAACACTTGGCTAACATGGCGGTCTGTCCTCGTGTGGCAGGAACAGAGAGGGCTTAACAAACTGCTGTACTGAGACTGCGAGTCTACATCGTTTTTATAAACCATCACGTGGACTACCTCTGTCTTATGTTAATTATAAATATGCTTCATTTGGCACTTTTCACATTTTCTTAATATAAAACTATGTCTCCTCTTATCTAATGTGGTTAAAACCAGCACATTTAAAGAGCTATTTTGGCACAGGTTGAACTTGTTCAGGTTAGAATTACACGATAATGAACTTATCATCAGCTTATAACAGAGCGTGTATTACACTGCCACTTGAGACTTCAGCTAAAGGACAGATTTCGATATGTTTTAACCTTGTATTTTAGTACATCAGTTATTATTAAATAGCAGCATTTTCCACAAATTAAAAAACCTGACTTGTGTAAACCTATTCAACATCTACAGGTAAATCCAAAAGCTCCTACGGCAGACAGAGGATAGAGGACAGGACAAGACGACATGCCACTACGTGTATTGCTTCCAGAACTCGTCACATTTTATCTCGACTCCCTAAACAGTAAGATAACTAAAAGAGGTTGGCTTAAAAAGATGCGAAACAAGCCGTAAAAATTTAACTTAAGAGTTAATTAATGAGATGAAGAAATCCGTCTACTCAGCTGACAACTAGAACAGAGATTTACATGCAGTTATTCCACTTTGAATGTGCTGCGCTGCACCAAAGTAAGTGAGTAAACTCTGAGATTTAGGCCAGTCCTGACGGGGATAACACCACAAAACTTTGTTATGAAATTTGGGATGTTTGAATCAACCAATGTTAATCAAAATCTTCATTTTGAGTGTATGAATATTGGTGCAGCAGTGAAAACAAAAACACGTTTGATGCACACTGCTTCAAGATGGATAAATGCAGCCAATCCTCACCATGTTCCTCTAATGAATGATAAATATAACAGTCCTAAAGTGGAAAATCAGCACAGCACATCTCCACAGTTGAATAAAAGCATGCTATCTTCCTCAATAAGATGTTAGCCACATAATATCAAACAAAAGCTCCAGTTAAACTCCATCAGTGCTCAAATATTCCCTAACGATATGTGTTTGTTTTATGTCTGTGCAGCAAGGTTAAACACTCAGTGTCACAAAATAAACTCCAGATCCTTCGTGCCCTGCCGGCCTCAGCTACGACCTCCTCTGCAGGTGTGGTGGTTGTATTTCTGACGGTGCTGCGTCACCGAAGAGAACTCAATCTGTGGCGTTTGTCGGTGCAAGCAGCAGACATGCATTGATCATAACACCAGACATAGTCACCCATGGAGCGATGTGGTAGGAGGAGAGGGGGTGTGTCAGGATGGGAGTGCACTGGAGGACGGGTGGGAGGGAGGGTGAGGAGAGTGTGGATGGTGTTAGATGGGAGTAAAGAAGCCTCCTTACCAAGCGGTGGAGATAAACCCTCACTGGCGCTCCAACACAGAGTGACACATTCAGAGGATTTTTGGGTCGGATTGGTTTGAGAGAATCAAAAAGGTTTGTCAGATCTTAAGAGGAGTTTCCTCCCCTCACCAGGCTGTTTAGGTCAATAAATCAAATGCACACCCTCCTCATTTTTTTAGGCATTTTACTTTCCATCACACTCGGACTCCTGCTGGAGTTTGTGTCCAGGATTAGCCCGTCGTATGAACAGAACATTATCAATTTATGAAAAAGACACAGCTGCGATAGAAAAGTAAATTTAGAATTTGTTCCAGTCTCTTTAATCTGCTTCTGGACACCTAACACTCCCCGACATCCCACCCTCTCATTACAAAACACTTGATCAGGACAACAGGAAAGTAGAATCTCATTGATCTCAACTCTTGACCTCATTGATTGATCATCTTCATCGACCTACTCTCTTTCGCCTCCTTCAGTATTCAGATATGAAACGTGCATTTCTGCTGAAGTTCTTCATATGCATTCTACATATATTTCATATATGTGTGTTGTTTTTTTTTTGTTTTTGAAATCCCTGCCATACGAAAGCCGTCCAATCACTACAGCACACGTCCCTGACCTCACAGGCCGAGAGCCGCTCACTCGCTTCACAGTGCATTAAGACAAAAAATTCAGTGTACTCCGATTGTAAAAAACAAAAACACGACACAAACAAAAAAAATAACAACAAAAGAAACATTTTCAGCAGCCTCCTGGGTCTACAGTGGGCAGTGAACCTGTTAACATGGGAGACCTGCAGTTTGCCGGAGGCAGAGACGTATGTTGGGATCTCTCCTGGTCTGCCCCTGACTTCGTGGGCAGGCGGGCGGACGGATGTTTGATAAGGGCAAAGATCAGCTGTTTATCTCCCTTACTGATATGCACGCTGCCTGAAAATAGCAAAATCTACAAGCGAGGTTTGCAGATTTAGCAGCAGACCCCGGACGAACAATGTTCCCTCGTCAAGTTTTCAGTGTTTCCTCTGACTCAATGTTTGCGTTTCTCAGTAGTACGTAGTGAGTCTTAAGTGCTCTAACTGGATCTGTGGTTCATCGTAAGGTTTTGGAGTCCACAGACTGTAGCAGTTCATCTGAGAACAAGTCTCAGCTCAACTCAATTATTCATTCCAGTCACAATTTTTACATTGTAGGCAAACTGTAACAGGGCATTTTACTACAGATAAGGAACAGCAGGGATATTCTGCAGCATGAGCTGGGTTAGCTGAGCATGATAACAGGAGGTTTCAGGTTAATATAGCTGCTAAAACGCTGCACTGCAGCCTGTGGTGTGAGTGGTTTACAGATAGATTCTTGCTGAAGTAGAGGTCTCACTGCAGTCTGCATCATAGATATGGTGAACTCCCTTTTCTAGCACCAAATATGGCATCATAGTGTTTTTGTTTCAGTGTGTGTGTGCGTATGTGTGTGTGTGTATTCCCTGTTCTACTTTCTGACTGGATATATATAAGGTGATCCTTCACTCTAATGATCTTAATGCCTGGGGCGGCTTTCTTACTGGACTTAAATAAGACATATATTACACTATGTGACATTACTATTCATCTTCAATCCACTTAAATTAAAAACAAAAGATTCAAATCAAAAATAGTCTCATTTACATTCATGTCAACCTGAATTCACAGATAAAAAAGAAAGAACTGAGCCTTTTCTGGGTGAACTCATCAATAAATAATGACGATGGTGAGAATCCTATCGTAATAATAATCAGGACAAAATCATTAACAGAATTATCACAGCAGACTGCAAAAGGAAATGCCACAGATCCTGTGTGTGTGTTTTGCCGCAGCTTGCACAGTATCACTCTCGTTGATTTTTAGGTTTTCGCACTACGTGAGGTCATCAGCGTGCGCCGGGGCTTTCTATCTCAAACACTAGAGCTGCGTATGGAGGGCGCTACGTGTCGTAACACCCCTGCGGCGCTGCACTGCTTGTGGGATACATCACAGGGTAAACGGGGGGGTTGGAGGTGGGGGGCGGGGTTGGGGGGTGTGTGTGTGTGCAAATGAAGAAACGCCCAGCTGATTCTGTCCCCCCCGACATCCCCCCCTTCCTCTAGTTCACCTCACCCGTCCTCCCAGACAGAGGTAAAGGAGGGGGGAGGTTAGATCATATGTGAGGGGGGAGAGGAATAATAAAGGTGTCGGGGGGGAGTCGAGGTCGTTTCTTCTCTCACACACGAGGCTGAAGTTTGCAGTCTTGCTCATTATAAAACCCTTATAAATTGGGGTGGGGGGTGGGGGCAAGTAGTGAGAGGGGCTTTTTGGAGGAGGCGGGGCGAGGGTTCTGAGGGGCAAATCAAATCTAGAAGAAAACAAACCCCTACTGGAGGGTGTTGGTTTGGGGCTGTAGGAGGAGGGAGGGGCAGGGGGTTACTTCAGAGGGGATTCAGGGTTGGAGGGAGGAGGGTTGTACCCTGTTGGTGTAAACCCTTCTCCCCCCACGCCCCTCCCTCCCTCCCCCCACGTCCTGTAGCCTCTCAGGCGGTCGGCCTGTCTACATGGCATTCAGCTTTGTCCACACAATACACAAACGAACAAACAGACAGCTTAATTTACTAAACAAAACAAAACAATAAAAAATCCCAAAAGGTCAAGACGGTAAGTAATAAAACCTTATTTACATGTTACACATTTTTTTCTTGGTTTTTCAGCGTGATAATTCGCTCCTCTCCCTCCTCGTCTTCTCAGCACATTTTTGCTCCGCGTCAAAAAACTTTTTTTTAATAGAGAATACTGAAAACACGCAGAGGAAAACGGCGCGGACGATTCCTTCTGACATTCTTGCTCTCCTCTCCTTTTTCCATTCTCACTCTCACTTTTTTATACTCCTCCCCCAAGCCCCCACTCTTTTTTTTTTCCTCTTTTCCTCCTCGTTTCTCATTGGCTGTCAGGTTTAGCCCACCTTCTGTGGGTTGGTGGCGCGTACCCCCTGCTCGTAGGTGATTCGCTGGCTGATCAGGTACTGTGCGGCCTGCGTGGCGGCCTGGGAGCCCGTGATGGTCACCTTCCTGTTCCGGGTTCCGGGGATGAACTCGCCTTTCTTGGAGATCTGGATCCTGGCACCGGTTAGCTCCTGGTACTCCACTAGCGTCTTCCCTCCTTTCCCCAAGATGGCTCCGACCAGGTTTTCTGGCACGGCGATCTCGACCACTTCCTTTGCTCCTTCTGCGAGCTTCTCTGTAGCGAGTAGAGATGATGCCACGAGTGGTGACGCGGCGCTTAGGTAACCGTTGGTCGCCCCTGTAGCTGCCGCCAGGGACCCCAGGGAGAAGCCACCGAGGGCGGCCGCTGGGTGACCTGCGCTGGTGGATGCATCGCTAGCATAGGATGCTAACAAATTTGCTGCGGCCGCTGCTGCTGGGTTAGCATTAGCTGCTACTGCAGCTAACACCCCTGAGGCTGCAGCAGGGTTCAGGCCCAGGCCCAGGGAGTTGGTGTTGTAGCCATAGCTGGCCAGAGTGTTGAGGGCAGAGGTGATGGCGAGCAGATCGTTGCCTGAGAGGCTGGACATGGTGGTCGGGAAGGCTCCTACCCCGGCTAAGCTGGCCTGGCCCAGCAGAGAGGAAGCTGTGGCTGCTGCGGCTGCTGCGGCGGCCGGCATGACCTCAGTGGAGTTGGCGTACGGAGACCCGGTGGGGTTGGAGTTGGCGACGGGGCCGGTGATGTTGGAGTAGGAGATGTTGAGGCAGGAGGAGCTCTGCGGATCCTCTTGGATCTTCTGGACGATGATCTCAACAGCTTTGCGATTCTGTTCTGGCTCTCCGCTGATGGTGACGACACGTTCCTGCAGGTTGATGCCCTCGGGCTTCTGGGATAGCTGGACCCACGCCCCGGACTGCTCCATCACTGCCTTGACTGTAGCTCCACCTTTACCTATGATCAGACCGGCTGTGCTGTTGGGGACGATCAGCTTGGCCTGTTTGGGGCAGAGGAGAGAGGAGAAGTCAGAGGTTATCACTGACATGTACTTCACCTGACACTCTGACAGGTGTTCAGACTGTAACAAGAACCCTGCATCACATCAAATGACCTGAACACAGAGACTCAAGTAGAGACTTGGTCCTTTACTGATTAGACAATTAAATTTACTGAATCCATGGAAGGAAGATGTAAAGAATATAAGCTCATCTCTCCTCATCTTTCTCACACTGTGTGTGCAAGAGAGAGAGAGAGACAGAGAGACAAAGTCACACCTGTGATTGAACGATTCATCATGCATGACAACAATTGCTGCAGAATCCAGAGCATGCAGAGAAGGGAAAATGAGGGAGAGTCATGTGATGCAGATCTGTGATGAAAAATCATTCTTTGTCATGCAAAACGTCGTAAATCTGTGCCCACATCGCTCAGCTCAGAGCGGACTTTAAAGGCAAGGTCAGTGTGAAAGGACTCTGACAGGAGCTGCTTTCAGAGGCGTCTGCGAGGAAGGACAGGAGACAAAAAGAGCTGCAGAGAGAATACTGAGTTCCTGATGTGTGTGTGTGTTTGTGTGTGTGTCAGCTGTGTAATGATGTCTTGCAGGAGACAGATCTGAGATGGATCTACAGCCCTGCAGACCGCACAATGACAACACCTCCACTACCTCAACGCATCACTAATGATGAGTGGTTTTTCATGTCCTTGGTTCATGATGGAGAAAGAGACGAAGAGGTAGAGAGGTAAACAGGGAGGGAGGGAGGGGAGGACGGAGAGAGAGAGAGAGAGAGAGAGAGAGATAGAGAGAGAGAGAGAGAGGGGGGGGGGAGAGAGAGAGAGAGAGAGAGAGAGAGAGAGAGAGAGAGAGAGAGAGAGAGAGAGAGAGAGAGAGAGAGAGGGGGAGAGTAGGAGAGAGGAATTGTAAAGAGGCTACTCGTGTGAAAAAAATAACATTGACTCCCAGGGGTCAGTGTTGCCATGGAAACACAGCTCCAGCATTCAAAGGGTAGTGAAAGGGAGTGAGGCGATGTCACACACACACACACACACACACACACACACACACACACACACACACACTGACACACACACTCACACTCACACACACACACACACACACACTGCATGTCTAAACCCAGAGCAGTACACTTTATCTCTGGTCTCTGCACACACACAGGTCGTGTTGTCGTTCTGATGATGTCGTCCGTGGTATAAAGTCTCTGCGTTGAATGTTTGTGTGTCACACGATGAATAAACATGATGCACTCTGATTAATCACACTTATCGGAGTATTGATCCGCAGCACGTCGCACTGCAGGAGACTATTAACCTAATGTGGTTCTAATTCAGTATTTTCTCCTCACCGTGACATTTCAGCTAATGATGTTTGTTAATCAATTACTTTTCACTCATTCATATGTGGAAGAAATCTTTTGAAGGCTGAAACTTAAAAAAGAAATAGAACAAAATATCTTTAATCAATTTGTATTATTAAAGGCTGGAAATACAGCTTCTCTAAAGAAATCAAAACCACAAATAAACTCATTGTTTTAAAGGAAATGTGACCTTAAGAGCGCTTTTGTACAAAGTTAATTTCTAACTATTCTGCACTTTATTTTCATTTTATCCTATTCTTATTATATCTTATTTTATTCCTTCTTCTTTTAATATTTTTGACTGTCTTACTTACTGTTTATAAGAGCTCTGTAATGACCGAATTTCCCTCCCCAGGGGAAATAAAGTATTTCTGATTCTGATTATTTATTTATATTTATTTCAAATGTTCCTCATGTGTCTCACACTAAGTTCCAGCAGAGAGCTTTCTTTTTTTATTCATCAAAATTGGCTTTTAATTTGCAGTAATTTCTTTTAGCCGTGGACTGGATTATAATTTTTATTTCTATTTTTTAAATGTATTTTATTTTATTTTTTAAACATGAATTCATCTTATTTATTTTCTGTAATTATCTCATATTTTTAACTTAAACATATTTTATTTTGCTTTCTACTCTTACTCATTGTATTAATTCTTCTGTATTAATTTTATTTTATTTTTCAATATTTTTTTCGATTATTGTCTTTTATTATTTTATCCATCTCAGTTTTTTTCTGTCTCTCTTCTTTTGTGAAGCAATTTGGGCTGCAAGCTTAAAGTGACCTTAAAATCATGCATTTTATATATTTGCTCAAATTTAAGAAACTATTTTAATGTAATAAAAGCTGAAAGCAAACCAGTGATTGGTTCAAGTTAGATTAATCCCCACTATCATCATATCTCTCAGTGGATCAGTCAATAAACGTTCTTATGTTACATTTGAAATGAGAAGAAACCAAACAAGCACTGTTCTAAATTATCACTACTTAATCACACACCCTGCAGGTTTTACATCCCTCTGAAGCCAAACTCTATTTCTATATTTCCTGATTCCATCAGATGAAACTCAGAGGACGTCTGAGGTCTGATCTGAGCTCTGCCTGATCCTCATGCTCGCTGTGCTGCTTTCTGAGGCAGTGAGTGACGCGTCACGCCCTGCTGCTGCTGCTGCTGCACTGAGCTCCATGCACAATAAAGAAGCTTCACTCTGCTGAATGGAAACAGACCAGAGGAAGGTGTGAGGCTGAAAAACATCTGCTGAAGCTTGTTGCATCAGAATCTGTCTCCTAAAAGACGCAGAGTTATCCTGCGATGTCATTTTTCCACAAACAGAGACACCTGCAGGAGACGGGATCGACTTCTTCTGCACATTAGCCGCCTAGAAAATAAATGTGTCTTTAACAAGAGCTGCGGTTTCTCCTCGGAGCATTGATCCCACCATCTGCAGAGCGACTCCACCACTGCTAACTGTCTGTCTGTCTGAAGGTGGAATATTCATAAGAGAGCAGAAAGAAAGACGGAGTGTGGGCTGGAGAAAGAGGAGGCAAGGCTGAGGATAAAAAGACATGGCCTTGATGAAGAAAAGAGGAGGGTAAAATGAAAGAGGCAGAGAGGAGAGGGGGGGAGGGAGGGAGGCTGATCAATTCAACAACCTGAGAGAAGAGATGCTCTATTTCTACATCTGTTTGTCCGCGTGGAGAGGAATACAGGAATATGAAAGTAAGAGAAAATAAAAAAACAGAGAGAGAGAAGGATCACTTCAACCCACGATAGAAAAATGTGAAGGACATTGCAATTACTCCCCCCTCCCTCCTTCATCCTCCCCCCTCCCTCCCTCCCTGTGTTTGTAGCAGTTTTAAGCTCAACGACATTTGCACGGTGTGATCCTCAATGCAGCAGTTTGTTGCCACGCCAAATTCCCCGGCTCGCTCTCTGCACCGCGGCTTTTTGAGAGGCGGGAGATGAATTTACATAGAAATAGAAAATCAGTGAGAGGTGTGCAGGAGGGCGCCGATAACACGAGCGACTTCAAACCTCACTTCTCTCTCTGCTGCCAGGGAAATATTAGAGAATTATCTTTCTCCTGTTAGTGTTTGTTGTTTCCCGGCGTCTCTGTGGGATTAACAGGTGTGACTCTCCTCCTTTGTTCATTCAGCTTTTCTCTCTGGAAGTTTGGAGCCGCTTTTTATTGATTGGTGTTGTTACTGCGAGGTAATACACAGCCAGGCTCCTTCAACACGTCTGTTTACGTCCTGCTGCTATCAGAGCCTCGGACACAATCTGCTGCCCTGTGCAGATTAATGAGAGGAGCAACGTGCTAACAAAGTGTGAACACTGCTGGGGCCCAGACACTCCGTCTTCAGCCACCTTTCATCTCAGAGAGAGATGAAGGATTGAGGTTGTTTTTGTGTGCAACATTACATGTAATAAAGATAAAATAGAGAGCATTCAAACACTTAAACTGTGTCCTTCTGTTCAGTGGTGGTTCTAGACCAATTTTACTTGGGGGGCCACACATTCAACCCTGACCCATTATGCACCACATATCTGGAACACACTCCCTGAAACCCTAACCCTGAAAGCTGCAGGTCTGCTCCAACTCTCACCTCTTTTAAATCCAAGATTAAGACTTTTTTATTTGCCACTGCCTTCCTATCTTAGCTCATTTTAACTCACTTTAAATTAAAATTTTAATGTAATTTTTTATATATTTCTAATTTTCCTTTTCTTTTCTGTTTTATCATATTTGTCATTTTAATTGTGTTCTTTTATGCTTGTCTGAATGTCTCCAATGCTTTTAATGTTTTAATGTAAAGCACATTGAGTTGCCCTCGTGTATGAAATGCACTATACAAATAAAGCTGCCTTGCCTTGCCTGACAAAAGAGACTGAGAACTAGTGTTCATTTTGGGGGCTATTTTAGATTTAGTCTTAGTCTTTAGACGAATATGCCTGTTAGTTTAAGTCACATTATAGTCTTTTCAGCCCTTTTTAGTCTTAGTCTAGTTTTAGTCGACGAAAAATCAAAACATTTTAGTCAGATTGTAGTCTTTGATTTTTGCCAAATCATTTTCTCTCTTTAAAATAATTCATGTAGTCGATCAGATATCAGTATCAGGGCTACCAAGTCTTCAAATAGTCAATATTTCACTCTTTTAACACTTTTGTGTAATATCTGAAGTTAAATGATTTAGCCTCTAACTGCTAAAAAGTTAAAAGAAAACATTCTTGATTCTCTTGATTCAAATAAAAATGCCATGGACACAATACAAGGGTTGTATTGCACTTTTACGACGGTCCCTGAATGCACCTCGCAGCGACTGATGCACAGTCAGTTCACGGCACTCTGAAATGCATCTTCATCTCTGATGACGAGGAGTTGATCCAAACTTACTAAATGTGTCTGATGTTTCACCAAACTGGATTAAATCAAGCTGAAGACGGGAGCTTTTTACGGTTATAACGGCAACAACCTCAAATATTAAACTTAAGGTAAAAACCATCATTGAAGATGAGACAGAGGCATGGAGGTGAGGAGAGCTGGTTCATGAAGCACACCTGCTGCAGGTAGAGACCAAGCTAACACTGAGCCCCTCAGATAATAACTCAGCCTGTCACAGGAAGTCATCACTTTTATTTCTAAAGATTTGACGCACAGCACAGGGGGAAACATGGATTTGGAAAGTCCGACGATCCGCCACTGCCTCTGTTCTGCTGCTCTGTCCCTCATCCAACATCTTCAATATCGTCACTTTGACATCATCCCTCAGTCCCAGACGAACACTCAAAGGTCAAACTTCTGTACGCTGCTCAACATTTATTATTTTAATGACTGGAAATGTTTGTAAAATTTGTCCACATCTGCAAAAAAATAAAACCAGACACAGATTTTAATGAGAGGGTTTATGGGTAAAAAAGTGACAAAGTTGATTTGTGGCCAACTGTGGAGGGAGCAGGTCGGTGTGTTTGTGCACAGTTCTCTGCTGACTTACATTTATAGAAGAGAAAGGTGCGCACACACAGGGGTTTATATTCAGCTATAAAACAGAATGCATATTTCTTAAAGAAGTTTGTGTTGCTCTGCTCCTGCTTGGTTTTGCACTGAGCTCGATTAGAAACCTCAAAGCTGAAAATAAAAAGTCTTACAAACTCAGATCTTGCTGTGTTTTTTGACTTGCATGCTTCTGTCTGTTTTTATTTACTGTTGATCTTGTGTGAAGGTGAAGTTTGGATCCAAACTACTGAAACCAATTCATCTAAATGTTGTGAGGACGTTCCTCCCTCCCTCCCTCCCCTGCTCGTCCCCGTTCTGATTTGAACAGGACATCGATTTGAGATGTAAAACATTTACACTCTGTTTGCCAACACTAACGTCGCTCCTTGGCGTTTGTCACCGACCTAAATTTCATTCAGACGTCTAATTTTACATCTGAAAATGTTCCAACAGATATTTTCCTTCTGGCAGCTTTTTTTTCAGGATGGTTGTTTTTGTTTAGCGGTGAGGAGATGAGTGGGCGCAGGGTGGCGGGGGGGTGTAGAGACAAGGGATGAAAGAGGTAAGTGACAAGATTTTTGGCTCTAAATTTTCCCCATGAACACTTTCATCCTCTGCACATGAAACATTAACACACACACACACTCTCTCTCTCACACACACACACACACACACACACACACACACACACACACACACACACACACAGTGTAAGCATAGAAGTGGGAGGATAAACAGTGTCGTACGGCGACGCCTGATCCCCCCCGGCCCTAATGATCACATCTACCATCTATATATCCAACTGATTCTCTGCTAATGAGGCTCTCCGCTCGCCTCCACTCCTCCTCCGCCCACTCTGCTTTTTTACTCTCACATTTCTCTCTTTCCATATTGTCACTTTTCTCTCCCTCCATCTCTTTTTTTTCAGATTTTAAAAAATGTTTTAGACGTTTCAGTCGACATTTTTCCTTTTAAATATCTGTACTCTGTGAATGTTAATGGTCCAGTGCATTAAAAACCTTTCACTTCTTCTCTCTGCTTTCTATTCATTGTGTTCAATAAACCAACCTCTTCTAACAAGGTCAAACACACACTCTCTCACACACACTCACACACACACTCCGCTCCTTTCTGAAGGCCATTTTAATATGAAATCATCATCTTCATCCTCCTTTTATTTAGCTGACGCTGTTCGTTCGTTCGCCTCGCTCTGAGGGCCAGGCAGCCTCCTGCCTACCCACAATCCTCTGCTCCCAACACCTTTCTGCAGAGCCGCCACAAAAAAGCAGATTATGTGACAGTTGGCAGCGTGCAGCGCTCGCTCCTACAGTGACGACTCTTTCATGTTTCTCCCCTCAGCTGCTCTGGTTTAAAGCTTTTAAGTTCCCCTTTTTTCCACGCTCTCTCTCTCTCTCTCTCTCTCTCCCTCTCTCTCTCCCTTTCTCTCTGTCTCTCTCTCTCTCTCTCTGGTGTCTCCCTTTTTGTTTCATTTTTTTTCCTCTTGGATAACTTTCGATCTGTTGAGACAAACTTTTCCACAAAGGGGAGCCGAGAGGAAGATTTGGCATCCATCCAGCTGCTGACTAGAACGTCCTGTTGCTGCAGCTGCCGGGGCCGGAGGTCAAAGGTCAAAGCCAATCTCCCGTTCATGAATACACTCAGGCAAACACTGCGGAGGAGCATGATGGGAAGTGTCGACTTCAGCAGGGATGCCGGCTTAGCAGATAAGTCCAAATCAATGTCAGCAGCAGAGAGAGAGGGCCGCTATGATGCAGCAGAGGTTTGGAGCCAGTTCAGGGTCTGCATGAATACTGAATCCATCCTCCAGTTTAAACTTTGAGCCAACTATCATCACATTTGTCTGTTTTTTACACAAAGCAGATAAAAGTCAATCATTGATTTCCACTTGAGCAGCCTCTGAAACAACAGATACACCCGCGTGTGCGATACAGGGTAATGATTGTCTGCTTCTCTTTAGCATCCTCATCTCTCCAGCCCACAAACTCAGCCCGCTCATCATTAGCTGAAGATGTCCTGATGTTCACAGAGGGAATACTCCTGAATTACTTTGCAGGAGGCGGAATCGACCTTAAAGCAGTCGGAGCCACGCAGCAAATTAATGCAAGTCAAATATTCAAAATGTTCAGCTTCATGAGGAGGAAGAGGAGCTGCTGTATGCCTAACATGTGCAATGACATCAAATACTCAGCCTCAATGATTCCTCAACAAAAGCATGGTTTCAGTGTGTGTGTGTGTGTGTGCAGAAGTGTGTGTTGCATTAACATGTTGTAGTGATAAAGAACGGGGCGCGAAGGTCAGCAAAGCATCAAATGTAATTTTACAAATGAGGAATCAACACACACACACACTCTCTCACACACACACACACTCTCTCACACACACACTCTCTCTCACACACACAGTATGTTGCAGCAGTTCGTCAGTGTTTGACCTTGACGTGCCGTCCTATTAACACACAGCCTCAGTTCGCTGCCTCTCCGCTCTGCATCTGAATTTTAACTTTAAATCAGAGCAGAAAAAGAAAAATTCATTAAATCCTTTTGAGCGTTGAGAGAAGAAGAAGAAGAAGAAGAAGAAGAAGAAGAAGAAGAGTTTTTCCTTCACTCCGAGCAGGAGAGGTTTCAGCTGGTGGAGACTTAAAGTGATAAACAGAGATGGAAATTCATTTGCTGAATAATTAAAGGAGGGGGCTCGACGTGATAAATGGATCCGTTTTATTGTTAATCTCTCTCTAATGTTTTCTCCGTTAGATAATTCACCTCCAGATGAGTTTCAAATATTCCTGCCATGAGCTGAAACACGGTTACTGCATCAGATTTAACAAAGGTTTACCATTTATTAGTGTTTCAAAAAAATCTGTAAATGTATTTAAATTGCACATAAAAACAAAGCTCTGCAAGCTAGGGAGAAACATTCACATGGAGTCAGATTTAGATTCTGTGAGCAACATTTCTGCACATCCTTTAAAGAGTTTAAAGCTTGAAGCTCTTTGAGTCTAAGCCTTTTTCGACCTGTGGACCCAGGGTCTAAATTTAGTTCAGGGGTAGATAATCTTCCCCCTGAAAAGCCCCAGCAAGGGGGGGTAGTACTTTCCAAAGGTCCCAGGGCTTTCGGGGGGCAGAGCCTGCAACGTGTCTGATTGGTAGATTAACCGCAGTGTTTCTATTCCACCTGCCGTCCACAATAACATCACACACATCTGTGATTCACTTGATTTCTCTTTCTTTCATTAGATTTATTTGTTCTATCTTTTTTGTATGTGTGTGTACTTTTCAAAAGAAGAAGCTGTGATTCTCTTGATTTAGCAGCTTGTAACAGTAGTCTTCTCTCAGCCCACTGTGAATGCGTCTCTCCTCCCGGTGTTCCGGTTTTAAAAGTGACCCTGTAAACTGGAGACCTTCAGCTGAACGTGTCAGTGTTTGTGGAGTTTACACAGCTGTTGAAACACAGGCTTCCAGGTCAACTTTTTTGTCAATTTTTTTTTGTCAAATTTTTTTTGTCACATTTTTTTTGTCAAATTTTTTTTTTCAAATAAAAAAAAAAAAAAAAAATGGCAAATTTTTTTTTTCAAAAATTTTTTTCAACTGTTTTTTTCAACTTTTTTTTTCAACATTTTTTCCCAAAAAATTTTTTTTTTTTCAAATGTTTTTTTTTCGAAATGTTTCTTTTTTTCAATTTGTTCCAAAAACCATTCAAACTCATTGTTTTTTCAATCTGTGATTCACTTGATTTCTCTTTCTTTCATTAGTTTTTATTTGTTCTATCTTTTTTGTATGTGTGTGTACTTTTCAAAAGAAGAAGCTGTGATTCTCTTGATTTAGCAGCTTCTAACAGTAGTCTTCTCTCAGCCCACCGTGAATGCGTCTCTCCTCCCGGTGTTCCGGTTTTAAAAGTGACCCTGTAAACTGGAGACCTTCAGCTGAACGTGTCAGTGTTTGTGGAGTTTACACAGCTGTTGAAACACAGGCTTCCGGGTCAACTTTTTTGTCAATTTTTTTTTGTCAAAATTTTTTTGTCACATTTTTTTTGTCAATTTTTTTTTTCAAATTAAAAAAAAAAAAAAAAATATTGGCAAATTTTTTTTTTCAAAAAGTTTTTTCAAAAAAATTTTCAACTTTTTTTTTCCAACTTTTTTTTTCAAATTTTTTTTTCAAATTTTTTTTTCAAATTTTTTTTTCAAATTTT
>NC_048285.1:31306175-31353675 GCF_009762535.1 Notolabrus celidotus | reverse complement strand
ATGAATATCTATATCTGATCCCGATCCTGCATCATGTTTTGTAATTTCAGTCAAGTCAAGATAGAGAGATAATACTCCATATGTGGACTGATTTGTTGGACCCTGTGCTTGAAGCGGGCCGGTATGCTCCGGTATGCAGAATATATCCCTTGGTATATCCCTGCCAGGAACCCTTTCTTGTCCTCTCTTTGTCACAGTTTCTCTCACCTAAAGTACATTACCCACGGTGCACTTTGTGATGCTCATGCCCTTTCCTAGGCGTTGCATGACACTCATCTGTTTGTTTTTGCAGGAGAGTGATGCCAAATCGATGCAAGCTTGCAAGTCTCATAGAGTTGGTTAAGGTTGTTGCACAGCTTTGTTGGAATGGCTCCAAAAGGACACAAAGGATAGGAGAGGAGCATGCTGCTGCAGAGGTGGAGAGGTTCTTTCTCTGTGTGACACACTGAAGTCGTTTTTAAACAGATGTATGATAGAAAATCAGCATCATCTTCTGATATCTTTTATGAACTGTGGAAATTTAGAGCATAATGCTAATGATTTACTGATACTGGCTGCATGATGCACACGCCAACGAGTGAAAAGAAAAGGGGAGTACAGGTTGTTTTTCTCCACTGGGCCTGATTTTTGATGAATGTTGAAGGATGTTGAAAGTTGAGCAGGTTGTTTCATTGACTTCCCTTCTTGTCAGTCACAACAATCCTTCAAACTAATAACATCTGATTCCCTTTCTCCTGTCATTATTTAGGACAGATTTATGATCCCTGGGAAACTCAAGATGTGTGATGCATCTTAAGCTGCAAAACAAAAATACAAACTATAAAATGAGAAACTATTCTGGAGAAATGATCTACAAAGCCACCAACAGTTTATCATATGAAGGACAGTGTGAGAGTTTCATCATGCAGCAGACATGAGGAGGAGGAGGATTGGTGGGTGGAATAATGTTCATCAAATCCTCCTTGGACACATTAGAAACATCAGAAGATGATGATGATGATCCAGATCTGTTCTGCTGTTGTTTGAGCTGCTGTCTGACGTGAGCTGAAATGTTTCAGGGAGCTCATTAGCTTCCTCCTCTGTGTCAAAATAAAGGATCTGTTTGAGCTGCAGGTTCTTCCTGATAATGTAGAGACATTAAAATGTGTTTAAAAGGGTCAAACACACTAAAATCTGTTTGCATAATAGACTATTAGATAATGCACCGTGTCTGTCTTTCTTCCTCTGAGTTTACCTCCTCTCCTTTCTTTCCTTCTCTTTCCTCTTCAGTGATCTCTCTGTCCAGTGGCCCAGAAGGCAGAGGGTCAAACCCACCACAGGCTCCTCCTCTATGTTTCTGTTATAATCCCTCGCTGTGTGGCAGACCAGCTCTGCAGCATTTACTTTAATTCTTCACATAAACACGCCTCAGATGAAAGACAGGACAAAATCAAAACCAGGAAACAGAAGAGAAGAAGAAGGAGAGAAGAAGAGCGAGACGTCACATCTGAACCTGATGTGCAGTGTGTGGTGTTCATGTGTGTTACACAGTGCAGGCGCATGTGAATTACAGCGAGGTAATAAAATGCAGACGCTCAATCATCACTGTTTGGAGCAGATAACAGAGTGTGTGTGTGCGTGTGTGTGTGTGTGTGGGTGGGAGTGAGTGTGTGTGTGTGTGTGTTACTCAGCTGACTCAGCAGAGGCAGAGACTGAAAATCACAGGACTGACGGGAAAAAATAGATAAAAGTTACGTAAGAAGGTAAGAGAGGAACATGCTGAGAGGACTGCTCAGGGATGTTAAACTCTCTGGTCCCTGGAGTCGAACATTAAAGAACCAACATCAACACACACGTGTCTTCACTTTGAAATAGATTTATATACAGAATATAGATATTTGTGAGGTTTTTTTGCAGCATGTCTGGCTGTCTTCTTTGGCATCCTGACTCTGCAACAGTGGCTACGTTTACATGAGACTTTTAATTCCTCTTTAATTCCGAATTAAGATTAAATCCTCTTTAAAAAGATTTAAAATGACCATGTAAACACCTAATTCCGAATGAAAATGATGATTCCGAATTAAACTTAAATCCGATGTAAGTAGCTGGTTTATTCTGATTTTAAATCCGAATTGAATAATTCCTCGATCATGTATACGTTCATTCCGCTTTAAATTAATTCCAGTCGTTCTGAGCATGCTCGTTCCCTTGTCCTGTCGCGATGACGCACATACTCCGCGCTGGCGGGCTCATATTTCAGGCTGAGGTAGAGCAGCCGTTGCACTAACCGGCTTTGAATCGCCACAGTCCGGTCTTCCGCCTCCCTTCTCCGGTCGTCTATCTCTCTTCTCCTCCTCAGCTGATGAAAGTGAAGCAGTATGTTTGTGTCGAGCTGCTTTTTAACAACTATAGTCAAAATCAAAGCGAAATTTGAACTTATTGTTTGGTCTTCCATGTTGTGACCGAAAATGAAAGAAGCAGGAACTGGAGTCTGTTTTCTTCCGGTAAACGTAAATACGTCACGCCCGCCCCGTCCAATCAGAACCCTTCCCAACCCCCAGACTTTAAGAGGAATTGAATAAAAACAATTAAACGTGTTTTCCATGTAAACACGAAGGAGAAAAACTTTAATTCCGAATTATTTAATTTGGAATTATTAATTCAGAATTAAAAAACATCATGTAACCGTACCCAACTGAAGTAGAATACTGGAGGAGTCTGAGTGTATGCAAATCCCTCCTGTCGTTACGTTAGCACAGGAGCAAATTCAAATCACCTTATGGAAGCTATGGTGAGAGAAAAGTGCCAAATCTTTTCCTCTTCCTCATTCTCAGGGTTGCTCTGCAGGAGGATGGCTGAAGCAGGTTTGAATAAGCAAGAGAAAATATGCTAAATTTGATTGGATTGGACCACGATTGGATTAGACGTCTGTGAATTTGACCACAGGTTGAATTTTGCCTGCTTCAAATTTTAAAATCAAAGCCAAGTCGTACTAGAAATGGGTGGAGTGGAACAGGCTGCAAGACGAATCAGTAGCTTTACTTCCATCTGATTGAACAGTCCAGTTGAAGATTTCGGCGTCTGTTTTATGATACATGATCCAATACTGTCTTCTGTTTCTGTTTCCTCATTCTCAGGATTTCTCTACAGGAGGATGACTGAAGTGTGTTCGAATATGCAAGAGAAAATATGTCTCTTTAACGACAGCATGAAAATAATGTCACAACACTGAAGAGAAAAGATCTCAGGTGTCTGCTTGTTTCGTTGGATATAAGGAGCTTCATAACGGGTTCCAGCTCATTGTTTAGCTGCTCCACCACAACTTTACTGCTCCAGCTCACTCTCATAGTTTCATTTTCAGCCACAGCAGGCAGCTGTTTCCAGTCAAAAAGCTGTAAAAACCTGCTGTTCACTACCTGCACGCTGCAGGCAGACTCAGCAGAGACTAGCCGGTGAACAGTGAAGTGTTTAGCAGCTAGTTTCCTCAACTGAGTGAAAGAACTGAGAAGGCAGAACTTTCATTCATCAGATGGACAAAACACAAGTTCCTCTAACTGCTGGAGGTTAAAATAAGAGACTGATTTCTAAATTAAACACTACTGATATTAAAAAGTGACAATAGTCAGTGTTGTATCTTAAAATCCTTCACACAGACTCCAAGATGACACATCATCCATTCAGTGGCCAATACCACACCTGTGTTCATGAAAGTCTCACAGCTGCAGGTTTCATGCATCAGTTCAGTCAGACGCTCACATTTGAAGGGTTTGAAATGTTTACTGCAGCAGCTGAACATCATTTCTGTCGAGCGTCCAGTGCTCAAACACTCCTCCCAGATTTATGTCATATGCAGAAATTTGAGGAGTGACGATTTAAAATGTCAAACTCCTCAGAAGTTGGAGCCTGTAGGTGGATGCTGAGGAGGTGGAGGGGCTGAAAGCATGAGTGCAGAGCAGCAGTGACAGTGACGGAGCAGAGGGAGAGACTGGGAATCTTGCAGGTTGAATATTTGCAAAATTGGGAGGGCACGTTTGTCAGGTGATTGAGAGAACTCCATATGGTGCACATTTATGTAAGATATATTGTCTCATTCTTGCAGGTGGACTTTTATGCAAATACTTCATTGATTTTCATTCATCTCTAAACAAAGTTCCCAGTTTATTAAACTCAAAAGGATCTGATGAAGGACTCAAAGGAATTTAGATTACAAAAATCACGTCCAAACCCCGGACTTCATCTGTCCTCGGTTCATTGATCGGCGTGTTTGGATCAGTTTTTTGGCCGAAGCTGAATCATTTCTCTCCTTCCAGCTGAACTCAGAGTCTTACACTCCCACCTCTTCATCATCTGACACTCAGCGAGCCAGACTCTGCCTCCACTCTTCCTGACATTTATGGCGAGCTTCCTGAGTATGAAAGCAATAACAGGAAGTAGGAAACAGGTGTTGATGCGTTTCGGTGAAAGGTCACAGGAAATGCCCCCTTTTCTCCCGCAGGAAGTAGCTTGAGGCAGCAGCCAGGAAAAAGACCAGACTGGAGGCAGTGTGTGTTCATGTTTGTGTGTGTGCGTGTGTGTGTGTGTGTGTGTTTGTGTGTTCGGCGCGCAGCGTTGTTGTCATCACGGCTTAACCACGTCAAAGAGCTGCTGCAGCGTTTAGCCTGAGCACAACGCCAGAGCAGTGTGGGCTAACCTGGGCCAAAAATAAGCCCAGAATAATACTACAACAAAACCACACACACACACACACACACACACACACACACACACACACACACACACACACACACACACACACACACACAGACCATTTACAGCTGATCTCACTCTGCGGCTCACTTTAAACAGCGTAACATAACAATAACAGAGGAGAGGGCATGTTCCACCGCCAACACCGATACAATATTGATGCAGAAAGAAGGGGACGCTTCACTTCATCACACATAAACACAGAGCAGGAGGTCTGCAGGGGGGTTTGGCTTTTAGTAAACAATCACTTTCTGCTTTTATTCACTGTATGCCGTACAGTATATGGAAAATCACCAACAAGCCACCTCGCTGAAACTCAGATCGGATTAGACGTCTGTGAATTTGACCACAGGTTGAATTCTGGTTTTAAAATCAAAGCCCAGCCGTGGGGCGAACCAGGCGCTGTGCCTTTCCTTCACTTCCATATGATTGAACAGTCCGGTTGTAGATTTCGGCGTCTGTTTTTATGATATATGATCCGATACTGTCTTCTGTTCAAACACGGCGACAGATTTATCTGGAACAGCTGTGTGACGTGTGCAACAAGTATCAAACATATCATGCCTTTATCCTCCTCAAGGACTAGGTTTTCTCCAGTTTCCCCTTTGGCACGTGTTTGATCTCCTCCCTGAATGTATATCCATCATCTGTGCTGAGATGAAGGTGTCATGAAGGCACATCCCCATGCAGACGGGCGGTAAATCTTTTATTCATCCGTTCATCCATTCATGGAAATGCTTAAAACTGAATTTCCAGTCAGTTTGATTTTGTTTATTCTGATTGAAGTGTTAACACAGATTACCTTTATTCTTTAGGGCTTTGCAAATAGATTATAATCTGAATGTAAAGCTCTAAAACAACAATTTGAAGCATGTTAAAGAAGACATCATTTTTTAAAACTCTTCTGATCAGCTGACTTATTAATTCTTCTGAAAAAGAGATATTAAAGTCTGACCAAAAGAAACCTCAGTGTGACGGTATCAGAGGAGCTAAAGAGCAGCCTGTCACAGTCTGTACTCTTATGGTATGTTCATCATGTCAGTATAAATATCCATCTAAAGTTAGCACACAATAATCACCATAAGCTACCGGTCACAGCGAGTCATACCACACCGAGACAGGCTGTAAAACACTTCAGTGGATGTCTCTGAGCATGCTGCATTTCATTCCTCATGACTTTAACTTTTATTTTATTGGAGGATTATTGTTTTTACTCTCAAATAAAAATGCAAAGCCTAAATTTTATTTATTAAATAACAGCTTCATGAGACGAACGTTAAAATTGGCAATTCAACTCACAATTGCATGAATACAAGGCAAATACGCTGTTGAAGCACTTTTTAGTTAAACAGAAATATGTTTTAAATCTAAAGATAATTTGATGTCACCTTAAATGAAATAATCTTAAGCCATAGGAGGATTTTCACTGAAAAAAAAAATCACTTTTGGTTTAAAACTTTGTGCAAAAATGCCAAGTTCAACCTATGATTCGTTGTGTTATTGGTTTTATATCTTCTGCTTATTAAATTACAATAAAAGTGATCCAAACAATAAATCAGACATTTGAAATCAAGGCTTAAAGTGCATCATAAGCATTGTTTAAACATGCAGGATACTCCTCTCTTTAAAGTAAAATCCTCTTTACTTGAATGTGCATGAATCAGATTGTTTAAATTCATTCTTGAATGTATCATAAAGACTTAGTTTAACATTTAAAGTGTGCTGCAGCGTGCACAGAGCTGTGATCATGTTTTAGGACTTGTCCTGGTGGTCGCCTCCAAACCAACAGAATAATAAAAGTCATAAAACCCTTCAGTGAGTCCTCCTCCTCCTCCGTCTGTCACGTCAGAGCTCATTAGAGCCGCTCTCAGAGTGTATCCAGCTCATAAATCATCGTCCTCGCTGCTCTGTCGTCCCGTTATGCGGCCTTGGAGCTCGGCGTGTCGCTGCTCTGCTTCTCTTTCTCTCGGCAGCTGCTTCTTCCAGAGAAGCTCTCTGTCACTCTGCAGCTGTCGGCTAACAAGAGTTCAGATCTGCATCCAGCTTTCAGTAACACACTCAGCCAGAAACACACTCTGTCTGTGGCTGTGTCGTCCTCTCTGTCTGTCTGTCCATCTTCATCTTTGTCTATCTTCATCACTTGTCTCTCTGCGTGTCATCTTCCTCAACAATCTCGTCCTCCTCCTCTCTGTCCCAGTCCTTCGCTCCAGCTCTCTTTCAATAAATCACAAACACTCCTAAACCATCTCGTCTCTCTCTCTGTTCGCTGTTTTCTCTCACATACACACACACACACACACACACACACACACACACACACACACACACACACACACACACACACACACACACACACACACACCACACACACACACACACACACACACACACCGTCCCCGGGGTTAAACGGTGAGGTCATCACACCACATGTTTCGACAGCCGCTCTCTTGACAAGAGCGAGACATTTTATCCACAACCCAAAATAGTGAACAATCAGCGACTGCAGCGGGCAACAATTCATCTTTCAGGGGCGCACATGTGTGTCAGGGTGTGTGTGTGTGAGTGTGTGTGTGAGTGTGTGTGTGTGTGTTTTCATATCCATTCATCACATCACGGTGAGTTTGTCTTGTTTTGGTCTCAAAGTGTTTCCACGATGACAGTGGTGTTTTTAAAACCCGGTGAGGGTTCAGTCAGACTTCTCAGCTTACCGGCAGCCTGCTGACCTTAAATGTTTGTGTCCAAGTGTGTATGTGTGTATGCAGTGTGTGTAGATGTGTGTGTGTGTAATTTGGGGGTAACATGTTACTTGTGGATTACCCATCCCTGCATTAGAGGGCTCTAATTTTACTTTGTGGTAACTTTATTACGGATTATGTTTAATGTCTTTTTCTTTAAACTTAAAAAGAATGTACAGCCTGCATTAAAATAACTTTTTGTTTATTCTAATTCTATTTATTAAAACTTTAAATATACTTTATGCAGAAACAGGGAACATCTCTGGACATTGCATAAGCAAAAAGTCTCAACTAAGATTTTCCTGCAAGTTTAACAGAAGAAAAAATAAAGTTCTTTCCCTGTTATTTAAATAACTGCACATTTTGATGCATCTTAGTGTTGCACTTGAAACATTTGACATGCATCTGTACTTAAGCATGCCTGTGAAGAAGGTAAACAAAAGTAGAATACCTTAAAAGACACGCCTTTTTTCTTAAAGGAAGAAAAAACATCTTCATAATAAGCCTTTTGTCCTAAATGCTCTCCTCATAATTCACTGCAAGGTGATTGTTTCATATTTTATAATTTAGAATAGTTAACACTGAATCATATTTCATAAGCAAACACATGTATAAACTAGAAGCTTCAGTCCTGTAGGTCAAGGGTTCCCAAACTTTTGGACCCCTAAAAAATAGGTGCCAGCCCCACTGTCCCTCAAAGTGATCTAATGTGGCTTCATTTAGCTGTTCTGCAGAAAATTAGCCTACCTATATGAGCATGTGTTCTGTGTTTCCTGTGCTGTTATGAATTAACCTACTGCTACTGATGCTTTTGATAATTCACTGTTCACTAACCCTAAACTTAGAAGTCATCTGGCAACAAAGAAAGGCAGAAAACTCATTACACTTTCTATTTTCAAGGTTTTATTTCAAGTTTAGCGTCTATTTTTGCTGATATTTTTTACTATAATGGATCAAATGTACTACTTTTAGATAACTTTAAAAAAAAAAACATTCTGGAAGACATCTCACGACCCCCCAGGGGGTCCCAACCCACACTTTGGGAACCCCTGCTGTAGGTGAATAAATGCACATTTCTCTGTTTCAATCAAAATGCTTCACCTTCATTAAACTCTGCGTCTCTGTTCGTACTGAATGTCCAGCAGGGTTGCAGAGTTTATTCTGGTGTTGTGTGTGTGTGTGTGAGAGGGGGGGGGATTTCTCCTCTGTGTGTGCGTGAACATGAGTGTGTCTGGTGTGTGTCGTTCAGTGCTTCGCAAATCCATTTAGTCGCCTCTCTCTCTCTGACGTGTTATAAATAGACTAAAGAGGGACGGGGGGATTCACCCTCTATTAGGAGGGTCTAAATATCAGCAGCTATTAGCCTGCTCGTCTCCCCGCTGCTCCTCGCTGAGCCCAAAACAGCCTCACTGCACTGTCAGTCAGCCTCAGAGACAGGCCCAACATGCACATGATACTGAGTATAACATAAAAAAGAAAACATAAGTATCTGTGCAGCAAAGAGGAAACAAGAGATGTTAGCTTAGCATTTAACAGTAGGATTGAAAAAAGGGGAAAAAATCGCTCTCTCTGAAACGCTCTGTTATTTAGTTCATGTGTTCAGAAACTGATGCGCCCGTGATGTGCTGCAGTGTTTTTTTCTCAGAGCAGGTACCTTCCTGGATTCTCCACTGGTTGCCTAGCAACTACAACCTGAGGTTGGTGCTGAAAAAAAAAAACTTGAAAAATCTGCAGAGAGACCCTGACCTCCAACACAGCTCACACAGCCAACACCTTCATGATGAAGCGAGATGATGACTACAACACTCAGGCATGGAGATCAATAAAGCTCAATTATCAGAATATGAAAACATTCTCCTGAAGTGTTTCTGATGTTTCTCCAGTGTGTCTTAAATCCTCCAGACTCACAGGAATCAAACTTCTGATCAACTGTGAAGCATCAAAACAAGAATGAGACGTCAACTTTCCCAAACACAAGAGAACAAGACACCATATGTGCAAACACAACTCAGCGCTGTTAAAATGCATGAGCCTTAAAAAGTCTGTTTGAGTTTAATTCTGCAGAGTGTGTGTGGGCCTGAGGTTTGAGTGTGGGTGAGTAAGCGTGTGCGTGTGTGTTTGTGTAACCAGTATTGATTAATTATGCATAAATCTCTCTGCATAACTGCACCTTCGAAATGTGTACTCTGCAAAAAAAAAAAACCTGCTCTATCTCTGAGGGCTCTTTGTGTGTGTGTGTGTGTGTGTGTGTGTGTGTGTGTGTGTGAGAGTGTGTGTGTGTACACAAGAATGATAGTTATAATTATTCAGAACTAGAAAGGCGTAGCACTCCTCCCTCCCTCCCCCGCCCCTAAATTCTGCTCCTGACAGAGAATGAGAAATCACAGCGGGGAGAAACATACGCAACACGAGCGCAACAGCAACACACAACTCAGAGACGACGACAAGGAGACACACTTCAATATTCAGTTTTTAAAAGCAGCTGTCTTTGTCTCTTTTATTATTTCTTCTTCACCTTTTAAATGTTTTTCAGTCACTTATTATTACATGTGTAGAAGCCCTTGCACCGTGTGTGTGTTTGTGTGTGTGTGTGTGTGTGTTTGTGTTTGTGTGTGTGTGTCCACAGGCCTGGTTGAATGAACTGTTCAGCAGGCCTGAACGCTCAATAGTTGGAAACAATGCCAGACCTGACTAATCAATAGAGAGCAATCATGAAGAGAGACTGATGATCATCACTTAAACAGATTGGGATCATAATCAATAGCTGCACTAATTGTCCTCTGTTCCACAGCTGGTGTTGGCGCTCACATCAAACAGCAGGATCAGCAGGCGGAGCGTCACGTGAGACACCGGAATCAAGCCTAGAACTTTATGAAACCATCAGTGAAAGTTAGAGCTGCAGGTTTATATTTCAAATTGACTTAATTAGGGATGTACAAATGAAGTATTCTCCATGATCAATCTTTGGAAATGTTAACTATTGATTATCAATTAATCAATTAAAAAAAACTGATTTTTCTGAAGCCTAAATGATATTTTCAACAGCAACAAAATGCATTTAACTGATGGTATTGAATACAACATGTTTAACACACTGAATATCAACGATCAGGATCATATAATAATCTCTGCTATACTTTATTAATTGTTTACATCCCTAAACTTAATTTATAATCTCTTTCTTCTTGCATTTAGCAACAAAACTGTCAAACTATGCAATAGGATTATTTACTTGTGCAGCTGCTAATTTATCTGAAAACAAAACACTGGAATCATTTTCTAGATTTTTAAGGAAATTAAATTAAATATAATAAATCTGAGAAATTATTATGAGAGATTACAAATATATCTAGATATCTAATATTAATCTATAAATATCTCTGTATATAATAAACAACATATCACACAGCCTTGCATGACCAGGACCAACCAATCAAACGTACATGGTGTTTATATTTGCTTTATTTTTTCCTTTAATCTTTCTATTTTCATTTTAAGATAAGATAAGATAAGATAAGATAATACTCTATTCATCCCTGAACACAAGTACAATCAAGAATAAGTTTTAATTAGTAAACCAAAGTAATTAGAAATAAAAATAGAATACAAATTTAGATACATAAAAATGTTACAAATAGTTTAAATAGTAGTGCTTACAGGCAGTATTAAAAATGATTCAGTTTGGGAGTATATCCTCATATTTATGTCTTTTCCTTGCTTGTTTCTTATAGTGAGCTGCTGTAATAAGTTAATTTCCCTCAATAGGGGATCAATAAAGTATATCTTATATCATTTTATTTAATAACTTGCATATGATGTCATTTATGCATAAGTTAAATAAGCTGCAGTTCCCCAAATGTCCACTAGAGGCTGGATCAAAAAGCCCAGAGATTCCCAATAACAACCATATTAAAGGCTCGTTTCCCAGCAGAATTAAACACTCGAACATTTTGAAGACAGCAGTTTAGGACTGATGTATAGAGTTAATTTGAGATTAGAGAATATGACACTGCACACACACACACACACACACACACACACACACACACACACACACACACACACACACACACACACACACAGGTTTGATGTTTACATGTCAAACGTCTGTATGACGAATGACAGAGGATCCTAACATGCAAACTGATATAAGCTGCTTTAATATTATATAAGTGTTTATCATGTATCAGATCATGCTGTTACATAAACATACTGTGAGGTGACTATCATCAACGACTCAGCCTCCCAATAACAGAGAAAGAGGAGGAGGGGGAGAGGGAGAGAGAGAGATAGAGAGAGAGAGAGAGAGAGAGAGAGAGAGAGAGAGAGAGAGAGAGAGAGAGAGAGAGAGAGAGAGAGAGTGTTAAAATGATGATAGATAAAGTCAGCAGGCTGGAAAGTTGAGGCTTGATGCTTTTCATAAAACACTTCTGGCATTAAATTGACGTGTGTGTGTGTGTGTGTGTGTGTGTGTGTGTGTGTGTGTGTGTGTGACAGTGATCAAGACACTCACTCACACTTCCTTCCTCAGCAGGAAACTGTTTCCTGCTGGCGTGTGGATGTTTGGGTTTCTGGCATTGTCTGTGTGCGTGCGTGTTTGCATGTTGGTGTGTGTGTGTGTGTGTGTGTGTGGGGGTGTGTGTGTGTGTGTGTGTGTGTGAGACAGCCGACAGTTCAAATCACATGCAGAGATTATACGTTCACACCTCTCACACTGCATCCTCTCTCTCTCTCTCTGTTGATATTTCTTAACCCTTTTTTGTTTACACCACCTTCGCCCCCCTCTCGCTCTCTCTCTTGCCCCTTGCCTCCCCTCTCTTCCTCCCCTCCTCCACTTTATGTTTTCTCTTCTCTTAACCTTTCTTTATTTTTCATTCCCTTTCTTGTTGCCCCTGTCTCCTGTAGTTATTGTTTACTCTCTCCCTCTCTCCCTCTCTCTAATCTGTTTACATCTCCTTACGGTTGCTTGTGTTTTTCCTGTTTCCACCTCATTCAGCTTCACTCACACAGAAAATCACAACCCCAGCACAGACACACACTATTTATTGCTCTGAAGGCAAACACACCCCTTGTTTCTCCCTCACACACACTCACACACACATGATATCAGATGGCCTGAGCTGATAGAGGAGTCTCTGGTCGTACCTGTTTGACGCGGTCGGGGTTGACGGTGGTCTGCGGCTGCAGGATGCTGACCGGCTCTGTCTTCTGGGTGCTCTGAGGCATCTCCCTCACTTTCTCAGCGATGAAGTCATGGACGCCGTTCAGCGCCTCCACCGTCCCCTGGATCAGACACACGCGCTCTGTCGTTCCTGCATATCAAAACACACACATAAAGAAAAACAGGTCAGTGCATGAGTTAGAGCTGACTGCAAAACAACAACGCCGGAGAGGAGGAGAAGATTCTTATCATTTATTGATGCAGTTTGTTAGCATCTTTTTTAATGTGCCAACTTTTACAACAGGTCTGCTGAAATGTGGGAGCTTTTCAAAGACTGATTCGTTTCCCGTCAGGTTCCTTCATGCACATGTTGAAAATGTTTCCACAGGTGGGTTGGAGCTCTCGGAGGGCAGGTAAAGGATTGATGTCATGCAGGATGTGCTGCCCTGTTTCTGACTTTAGCACTCAGACTTTTTTCTATTTCCATCATTTTTATGTGCAGCTGAATAAAAATGAACCCCGGCTCATACTGCTTTACAAGAAAGAACAACTGTGAGAGAGGGAGGAGAATAAAAAGGAAGGAACTGTAATGATCCCCGCAGGGAAATTAAGCCGCTGCAGCAGCAGATAGTAACAGCAGAGAGAGAGAAAAGAATGAAATAGAAACACTGAATTATCCAGAAATGGGAAAGAAAAAAAAGGAGGAGTGGGAGAAAGAACATATTTTTAACATTTAGTACGGGAAGTGATATTTATAACTGAAACGAATGAGAGAATTGTAATTACTTGTTAGATAAGATTGCTTAAAGCGTGATGAGGAAAAACACATTTTGGCAGAAAAGCGGTTCATGACAAATTTCTTCCTGATGAGTGAAAAAATGAGAGACAGACGGACGACACAGAGACAATGTAGAGGAAAGGTTAAAAGAGGAAAAGAAAATGTAACCAGTGACCTCAATGTACGTGCTGAAGTCAGAAAACATCAGAGTTCATATCTGCTCTGCATGTTTCTCTCCTGAACGTTTCAAACACTCAGTTTATGTCTGTTTCCAGGCCTCCGTCCAATCAGGCCATTAATCCCCCGCTCACATGAAAAATAAAACACGCTGCTGCTGGTTTCCAAACTTCTGCCTCAGCTTGGCCTGAACCTGAGAGTCAGAGTTAACATCTGCATCTGGAAGATTTACATCAGCAGCAGCAGATAAACCGTCTCTAAAGCTGAGCAGGTTCAGAGGATTCTCACTCCGATTCTATGAACAGGGAAAGTCAGAAAAACACACGAGAGAGTCTGACAGTATATTTACTCTGTGTTACTTTGTGTGTCTGTCCCTGTTTGAACACACTGCTTTAGCTTCTGGACTTCATGTTTAATGTTGTACTAGAAATGTGTTGACAGACTCTGAGTGCTGCCAACAACATCAGAAACTGATTCACTGGATGTGATGAGTGAGAAAAAAAACAGTTCAATCAGCCACACCTTCAATATGCTAATCTCTGCAGAACTCTCAGCCTTCAAATAATCACAACAAATCAACTATTAAATATATGACAAGGCATGTTAACCTCTGCTTTTAAAATAGGCATTTAAATATGAGTGTTAATGGAGATTCCTCTGCTTTGGAGCCAGCCTCAAGTGGACACTCAAGGAACTGCAGCTTTCTGCACAAGTTTCATTTTAAACAGCAGAGGTTGCTGTTTGTTTCCAAGTGGGGTCAGGGAACTCTCAAGGATCCTTCAGGAGGGTCCAAGTGAATTATATTCACTATGATTACATCCATAATGTCAGATTATTTCAGTCACAGGTTTCATAACCTCTCTGCAATAAAACAACTGAAAGAAAAACAGTTCCAGGAGTATGACTCTGTCACTGCAGCTCCTGGAGGCAGACCATTTCTATTCATTTACCCTAAAATATAAAAACCACTGACTCACTGATTCTTTCTTTGATCATTTTTACAACTTCTACAGGTTTCCATACCGTGCAAAATGATTTTCATACTTCACATAATCCCTGAAACCAACTGAGCAAAAGTTTTCTGAATGACGTGCTGTGGTGTGAAATATGTGAAAGTTTGAGCAACAACTATAAGACCACGCCTGTGATCGTTCACAGATTCAAATCAACACTTCTGACAGACAGACAGACAGACAGACAGACAGACAGACAGACAGACAGACAGACAGACAGACAGACAGACAGACAGACAGACAGACAGACAGACAGACAGACAGACAGACAGACAGACAGACGGTGCAACAGAGGAAAATCTAGGCCAATGTAAAGCTGGCTGCATCACAACAACACAAATCTCTCTCTCTCTCTCTCTATCTCATCCGTTTGACATTTATTCTCCTCTCTTTTCCATTTCTGTCTCCCTCTCATGCCTTTCCTTCCTTCCTTCCTCCCTCTCTAACTCGCCCATCATTTTTTTGTTTCCCTTCTTCCCCCCCTCTCTCTCTCTCTCCCCTGACTCCGGTATTTAGCGGGATCTGCTCTTATCTCAGCTCAGCAGCGTGTCAGTTAGTGCTTCCTGTCTCCTCCCCTCTCTCCCTGCGCCGTTGGACCGGCTCGGTTTGGCTCAGCTCGGCCCTCTGTGGTCGCGCTGGAAGCAGAGGGATTGCGGTTGGGGAGGGACAAAAAGCTGTACAGCATGTGGGGGCTGAAAAACTGATGTAACGTGATGGAGTAGAGGCGGAGAGCTCAGGAAGACAAAGCACAAGCTTTTACAAGTGTCATAAATTTAGTGAATGAATTTAATAAATAAGTCTCAAACTTCCAACCAAACAGAGACACATGAAACACAAGACACCGTCTCACAGCTCTGTTCTACATTAATCTAAATTCTGCCTCCAGAAATGATGACAAAGCTTTTTCCTACAACTGAATCACAAACTCAGGGACTCATTTTGGACCTCTGGACACCGTAAACAGTGTTATGCACACACAGGGCGGAGGAGCTGAAACAACAGAGGCTAAAAATAAAGCACACACAGCAACACTCAGGCGTCTGCAGCATTTGGCTACCTGTCCACGTTGGACCTCTGCAGCGCCTGTTAGCATTACACCAGGATTAATTCCCATTCCTATTTTTACAGTGTGTCGACAGCGTGAAACACGCCGTGGTGACAGCAGCTGAAAGCTTCAGTTTGCTCGAGGTGAGCTAACAAATCACTCAAACTAGCGCAGCCTAGCATGGCATGACATTTGGGTGAAGCCACATGCTAACGCTTCGGTGGTAAACATGTCAGCTGGTTTAATTCAGCATTGTTGAGCAGAGTGGCATGACATGTGTGTGTGTGTGTGCATGTGTGTGTGCTCTAATACTAAGGAAACTGGGCTTCGCCTCTCCCCGACAGCTGGTGCCCTCTGGGTAATCTGGCACTGTCCAATCAGAAGCAAGGATTAGCAGGCCATTGTCTTGGCACGAGTGTGTGTTTGTCATATCTATGTGGAGCTTGGGAATATGTGTGCATGAATTTAATGTGTGTGTGTGTGTGTGTGTGTGTGTGTGTGTGTGTGTGTGTGTGTGTGTGTGTGTGTGTGTGTGTAGGTGTGTGTGTGTGTGTGTGTGTGTGTGTGTGTGACAATAGAAGAAAAGGCTGCTCTGTCAGTGGAGATCAAACCGCTGCATCAAAGAGCTTCTTCATGTGTTAACTAAATATTTACAGCACATAAAGACATGATTATAAGTTGATCTAAGGTGCTTCATGCAACATGAGTGCAGACATGAGTATCTAAAACTTAAAACCTTTCAGTGCAGAGGTATTATCCATCAAGCTGCTGCAGATGTGACCCTGCAGACTCACACAGTTTCAGGTTTGTGTTCAATCTAATGTCTCTGCTGCAGATCAGATCAAGTCTTCGTCACACCGGAGCAGACTTGCAGGTTTGAGCACAAAAAGCAGGAGAGGTTCTCTATTTCCACGCTGACCAAGTGCCCCAACACCAGAACTCTCTTCATCATCATCATCATCATCATCAGCTTCATCATCATGATCAAGGCTGTGCACCCTGGCAGTTGTTTTTATTAAAGTCTAATAGCATGACTCACTCCTTCCTCCTCCTCCTCCTCCTCCTCCTCCTCCTCCACCTCTTGACGATGGCCAGAGAAACAGCAAACAGAAAGAGCAAAGCGAGCTGACTCTGATTTCTGATTCACCGAAGCACACAGCAACATATGCAGGCTCTGAACATACAAATTAAAGACACGTCCAATCTCTGCGACTCCAGAGAGAGAATCTGATCGCTCAACAACTTGTTTTGAGTCGTTTTTCTTCCATTACATGCCTCAAAGTCTGTTCCATCACACAGTCCTGAGGTGTAAACACACACTAATGAGCGGCGACCTCTCTGTGACCTCTGCGCTGATACAGTTACAGTCTCCCCTCTCTCTCTTACGACGACTCGTGTCTCTTTTAGCCTGTTGCTCTGCAGCCGTGTGGTCGACCTGCAGCCATGATTCACTGCCTCCAGCTGCGGGTGGAAAGAACTGGCCACTGCGGGCTACCGTAGCAGACAATAAATGCTTATTTCCCTGTCCTGACGAGTTTGAAGGATGAAGATTTAGTACCTTGTGGAATCGAACCACACAAGCGTGAATTAAAGGAGCATTCCAACGCATTAAAATTTCATGCATGAAGTTAAGACCTGGGGTTAAACTCTTCCTGGGCTTTGAAACTTTACAGGGTGTAAAAACAAGCTTGTAATGACTCAATTATGGAGACGTTAGCTCGTGTTTGGAGACCATAAATAATAACAGGAAGCTTGTCTTACAAACAGAGGAAAGTCTGGTGATATTTATCACATTATGGAGGATGTAGGATAAAGTTTTTGTGGATCTTGTGGAAAAAGTTGGGATTTCTTTGACCTCTGCATCAACTTTCCATCACTTTTGAGCAAAACCAAAATTTACAGTCAGTTTTTGTCATTTTAGCTAATAGCATCCTTATTTATTATTGATCCTGATTGATCCTTTTATTCGTTCAATGAGATTTGACCGTTCTATAGTCTTGTATAGTCTTGTATGGTCTTGCAACGGTGATGGTTACCACGTCTGATCAGTTAAACATTGCAGCTCTACATTTCAGTCTGACTTTCTTCTTCTCTTAAAGTGGGAATAAAAGTTTCTGTTCCGGTGAATCAGATTTTTTCTTCAGGGTTAGAAAGCTGCAGTTCCAAACTGGGTCACTGAGTATCATTTTATTCAAATACATTTAAAGGCCATGATGTTATGTAAAAAACCTGATTTTCCTAAAAGAAAAATCAGAGAGCCTTCCCGACCTAAAATGATATTCCTTCTTGGTTTATTAATGCTGTTTTTCAGCTCAGACAAACACTAAAGGCATAAACAGTCTGACTGAAAACCAGCAGCTGTGTGAAACAAGTTGTCAAATATATTCTGGTGAATTCCTGCAAAATGACCCATTTATGTAATCCCCAAACCTTCCCCTGAGAGTGCTTTAAACATCCCTAAAGTTCCCTTTGTGGAGCGAGTTTCTCAAACTTTTTACCACAGAGAAATCTCAGCAGAGACAAACAGGAGGGACACAGACAGGAGACGAGATGTGACAGCATCGCCAGAGGTCCTGTGTTCACAGGTACATGATGTTCATCCCCTGCTATGCTGAGAGTTACAGCTTTTTCACTTCCAACACCGCTCTGATGGAGAGAACCTCAGCTGCTGAGAGAGGGAGCCGACAGAAAGAGATACGGCAGGTTCACACGACTTCTGCCACATCCCAAAAACATCAAACAAGTGCAGGAGAGACGGACTGATGCACGAACGGACAGAAACTCAGAGCGGGAGAGGCAGATCGACACCGAGTCACGACAGTCACGTCAAACCGGAGTGACACCAGAGAAAGAGAGAGACGAACGGAGAGGAGCGGAGAGACTGATGCAGAGAGGGAAACCTCAGTGAAACCTGTCACAATAAAGAAACGTCACCAAAACAGAGAAGAGGAGACACAAAGACAGACTCTGCTGTGTGTGTTTTTAAATATGTAGTGTCAGACATTAGAGACATTTAAGATGTATTTTTAATCAACAGTTTTAGTGACACTCTCAGAGTCTACCCCCAGGACGTTCTTCCTCTCACATAGAGACAAACGTAAAACATTTCAGGATGTTAAATGACAGATAATCTCACTCACGTCTGAAACATGAGGTTTATAAACAGAGAAAAGACAATCATCAGATCAGAGGTGGACAGTCATGAAGTACATTTACTCCTCTTCAGCTCAGATAAAATATAAAATCCCATTTTGAGTTTGAAATAAGTTCCATGTCTCGGTGTGAGCTGATCGCAGTGCGACGTGGCGGCTGGTTTAATGTAAGCTCATTAAGCAGATCTCCTTAGGCTGCGGATAAGCTCAGGTTAACTGACTACCTTTGATCAGATCTGCTGGATTAGCCGGCTGTTAGAGGTGCAGCTCAACACCTTGTTGTTCCCGACGGTTTAACAGTTTATTAAACGGTTTATAGAACCGGAGAGAGGACAAACAGACGGAGGGGAAAGTGAGGGGATGAAGGTCAGAATCTGCAGCATCATGAATGACTTTGAAGTATTTTTGGTCAACAGTTTCTGACATTTAAAAGCTGACTTCTACAAAAATGGAATGAACTTCCCCCTCGCCTAAAATCAGCACAAATACAGCAGAGGTTTGTTGCAAAATATGCCTTCTATTAGCTTCTTATTCCTGACATTATTACTGAATATTTTGAATTCAAATACATTAAAAAAAGGCGACCTCAATTCTTCTGCAGCCAATATCAAGTACACTAAAGTATATTACTTCAGACACAAACCTATCTCTTCATTATGAGGTCCAAATCAGAATTAATTCTCCTCAAGAAGAAAAGGAAGTCTGATGACTTATTATCTCTTATCAGCTGCATGCAGCATTCTGTGTCTCTTGATTCTGTGCGAGTCTACACAAGTTAGTTCCAGTTTTAGAGAGAGTTTGTGTCCGGCTTTGTGCCTTCAAGCAACAAAGAATAATTCCCACAAGAAGCTCCTCTGCAGCGCACAGATAAAACTTTAAGACAGAGGTCTGTGGAGGCTGATAATCTTCTCTTCTACAGCTGATTCACAGCTGTACTTACACTAATGTCCTGAAATGAATGTGCTAATGATTTATGGGTGTTCCGATGGTACATTTAGGACCCTTAAATCCACAAATCACCTCCTGATATCAGTGCTCTGTCACGCCGTAAAAAGACCTTTTCAACCTGCGCTCGCTTTGCATTGAAGCCGCTCCTCCACTCAGTGCTCCTCTGTAATGTGGTGAAAAGTGCTGACGACCACCAAAGAGCCGCCGTCACTGAGAGACGGATGGATTCATTGACTGACAACCCAATAAGCCAATGGAAACCACCGCAATGACCACAGTATCCAATTAAAGACTTTATGGCCTAACGAGCCGCAGCAGCTGGGGGACCAGGAGAGAGCGGGGGACCAGAGGGATGGATGGATGGATGGATGGATGGATGGATGGATGGATGGATGGATGGATGGATGGATGGATGGATGGATGGATGGATGGATGGATGGATGGATGGATGGATGGATGGATGGATGGATGGATGGATGGATGGATAGATGGATTGATGAATGGAGGGATAGGTGGATGGATAGATGGTTGAACGGATGGATCAATGGATGGATGGATGAACGGATGGATCAATGGATGGATGGATGAATGGATGAATAGATAGATATTTGTTACATAACTGTTGCTGCAAAGTTTTTTCTTCTCTCCTGCAGCTGTAAACCAGCGGAGGAGGAGGCGGTCAGTCTCCCCTTGACTGATCCTGCTCAGTTACCATGGCAACGGAAAGTCTCACAACCTTCAAACCATGCACACACACACTCGTACACACACAAGTACACACACATCTGCACATAAACTCCAACACACACACACACACACACACACACACACACACACGTACATTTGGGAATATATTGCGGACACACACTTTTTCTAGGAGCTGGGCAGCTGTAGGTGATGATGTCATGAGTTATTGTTCTGATAGAGAGAGAGAGAGAGAGAGAGAGAGAGAGAGAGAGAGAGAGAGAGAGAGAGAGAGAGAGAGAGAGAGAGAGAGAGAGAGAGAGAGAGAGAGAGTGAGAGCTGATGTAATGAGGGGCAGTAAGGAAACTTGGAGCTGTTCTTCGCTGCAGCTGAACAAAGTCTTCATCAGAGTGAGGAGGAGAGGAAGAGAGGGAGGGAGTGTAAGGAGAGAGAGGTATGAAGTGAGGAAGGAAGAATTGCTGGAAAAAGGAAGAATGGGAGGATTAATGAAAAAGGGGGGAAAGAGAGAGAAGGACAATCTAAGAAAGAAAAGACACATGAGGACTGAGTGGAGGGAAAACCAAAGAGTCTTGGAAAGAGTATTTTCATGTAAACATAAATTAGAGAGCGAGCTGAGCGCTGCAGCGCTGCAGCTTATGTGGATGAAAATGTGATGGTTGCTTTGTAACAGGCTGGCACAGAGTTCAGCCAGAGCCTACAGGGCTGAAACACACACTCATTTACACCAGAACTCAAATCACGGTCAATTAGGAAAAAAGTTATTAAATCCTGGAGCCCGGAGCTGCTTCACTGCTTCTTTTACTACCTTTGACTCTCTGTAAAACGCAGACAGGCCGAGGTGGAGAGGTGTGGAGGCTCTGAACCTGAAACAGCAGGTATATTTCACAACATGGCCTCTCTATAAGAATATTTTGGGATGGGATTAAACCCTATTGAAGGAATAAGTCGTAAACTGTGCTCATATTGCTCCATGTGGGACCTTAACAGCACCTTTAATGGCATGAAAACACACTAATCAGCAGTATTTGAGGGCTTCAAGTAAACAAATGGATTGTGTATAAAAACTAACCCCTAAAGGAACTCCTGACATGCTTCTTAATCCTTTAAATAATGGAAAAAGTTGCAGAAAGAGTCAAAGAAAGTGCCAAAAAGTGAAGTTCTGCACAAAAGTGAACGCCAGCTCAGCAAATACAAACACAAGGGAAGAAAACATGTGAGATATTTGTGGAAATTAAGTCAAAATGACTCCACTTAAAGAGCAGTAAAGTGCTAACACCACAAACTACCACCATAAAAAGTTACAACTGCACAAAGACTCTGAGATTTACTGTTTGTTTTCTGTTAAATACTGCTCCTTTGAGTGCAGGTGATTTCATCCTGATGAAGCAGGCGTCTGTTCAAGAAGGAAAAGACAACAGACATGACGAGGAGACGTTTCTGAAATGTGGAAAGCACATGTTTAGAGTCGTGTTCAATGTTAACGTTGTGTTTTCATCATTTGCTGCTTCCTCTCTTCGTCTCCTCCGTCTGCTCTCTTCTTCTTCTCATGTTATTTTTCAAATGAATTTTTAAAGCAGCACCAGGAACTGTAAAAACATGATTTCCTGTCAGCCTCCCTCCCTCAGTGCTCCCCCTTCCCCACTCCCTCCCCCTCTCCCTCTGCTCCCTCTTTATCTGTCCCAGGTCCGGCAGTGACGGAGCACTCGTTGAGAAGAATAAGGCAGCGCTCTCTAAAGAATAACAAAAGGAGCTGGAAGAAAAGGCAGGAATTCCTGGGCTCTGATGTAACTCTTTTCACTTGGAGAGTCCTGCTGCTCTGCGTCCAGCCTCCACCTCCTCGTCCTTCATTTCTCCAATCCACTAAGTCCCCGAGCCGGGTTTCCACACGCTTCATATAAAAGAAAGAGGCGCTGCTGCAGCAGCCATCCAAAATTTAAGCTGTCTGGGAGTGAATCCCAATTTTGGAGCCAAATTTAAGAAACAATGTAAAAATTAAACAAACGTGTTTGTGAAGCAGATGTGAACATTGAGAAATGATGCATTTTTAATGCAATGCAACAAAAAGTATTGCAAAAGTAATCTAAAGAAGCTGCTTTTGCTTCTGCACGTGTTTTAAAGAAAAGTTATTCACATGCAAAACAGCTGCAGAGAAGATTTCAGAGTCCCTATTCCCCCAATCGTACCGAACATCTCGCTCAGATGCTTCACTTTCATGAGTAAAGGTTCAGTTTTGGCTACACGTCCATTATAGGCTGAAACACTGAGTGCAACATTCTGTATCTTTAACTGCCATCATCATCATCTTCGTCACCTCATAGATGTTTTCATTCCACAGGACTTTCTGTGTGCGAGTTGAGAAGTGTCAGGTCTTTCTACAAGAGTGAACACACTCTGACAAAGACAGCCTTTTCCCATCATCCCCTCCACCATCCACCCTCTGTTCAGCTCCCCTGTTTCCCATCATCCTCCCCCCTCCCTCTCTTTTCTTGTCTTTCTTTCTTTGGCAGCAGGATTGGTGTTGCCCAAGTGACCCGACCCATGCCGAGCAAACAGCTGAACAGATGCCATGACTGACTCTGCTCTCCCTCCCTCTCTCTCTCTGCTTCTTCTTCCTCCTGTATTCACTCCTCGTCTTTTCTTCCTCGTTGTTTCACCGCTCCTGCTTTTTGTTCACTCTTCCTCACACTCATTGATTCGTAACATCCCCTCATCACTTCCATACTCTATTTTTTTCCAGTTTTCCTCCTCGTCCTCTCTTCCTCCCTTCTTTCCATCTCTCTGTTGAACCTGCTCTCTCTCATTCATCGCTGAGCTGTCAGCCTGCCCTCGGCGACGGGAGAAAGCAGAAAACAGAGAGGAAAATAAAGTAGAAAAAAACAATAAGAGCTCAGTACCAGTTTGAATTGTTTGCCAGGGAAACCCTCAGCCTGACAACCAGTCAGTAAAGCCAGAAACGGATGTCTCACTGCAGAGTTAGAGGATTTGTTTAAACCACAGTCAAAACACTTTATGACATTATTTCTTCTTGAAATGGTTTATTTAGAAACCACAAACCGTTGTTTGAATTCCCATTATAATCACTGCGTTTGTGTTTCATTATTACTGCAGTTTATTTGATTAAAGTGGGGAGCTTCTTCCACAAGTATTTCCATTACTGAGCCAGAGCAGCAACAACTATCAGTCTAGATTATTGTACTTTGTTATATATTATATTATATTATATTATATTATATTATATCATTTAATTTAATTTAATACAATTTGACTGTATTGTATTTTTTTTATCAAAAATGCATTATATTATATTACATGATTACATTTTATTTTATTTTATTTATATTATTTCAAATTATATTATATTATATTATGTATTTTATGAATATGATATTGACAGAAATTGTGCATATTACTTTTGACTTATCAACTAAGATATTCTTTTATTTTTCAAAGTCAATTGTGAATTTCAAAAGTACCATAGTGTCACTTTTTTTCAATCACAGCGGCAGCAGGAAAGAGGACAACCGTGCAGCAGCTTAACTAGAGTGTGCTGAAAGGATGGGATTAAAAGAAATAACGGGTTAATTTCTGACCTAATGCTGTCACAATTAACATGTTAATGCTAAATATTCCATTACCTTCCATATCAGTCCATTTCACTCCATTCTATTCCATTTCAATCCAAAACATCTATTCCAATCCACTCCATCCTATTACATTTTATTCTGTTTTGTTCAGTTCTGTTCCGAACCATTCCATTCCATTCCATATCATTCCATTCTATATCATTCCATATCATTCCATTCAATTCTATATCATTCAATTCTATATCATTCTATTCCATATCATTCCATATCAATCCATTCCATTCTATTCCATATCATTCCATTCCATTCTATTCTATTCCATATCATTCCATTCCATTCCATATCATTCCATTCCATTCCATTCCATATCATTCCATTCCATATCATTCCATTCCATTTCATATCATTCCATTCCATTCCATTCCATATCATACCAATCCATTCTATTCCATATCATTCCATATCATTCCATTCCATTCTATTCCATATCATTCCATATCATTCCATTCCATTCTATTCCATATCATTCCATTCCATTCTATTCCATATCATTCCATTCCATTCTATTCCATATCATTCCATATCATTCTATTCCATATCATTCCATATCATTCCATTCCATTCTATTCCATATCATTCCATTCCATTCTATTCCACATCATTCCATTCCATTCCATATCATTCCATTCCATATCATTCCATTCCATTCTATTCCAAACCAATCCATTCCATTCTATTCCATATAATTCCAATCGATATCATTCCATTCCAATCCATTCCATTCCATATCATTCCATTCCATTCCATCATATTATCTCATATCTATCATATCTATGGGGCTCAGGTAAGCTCACACTGAGCACTGTCATGTGAGGAAACATCTTAAATGAAGGTCAGTTTGTTTATAAATGCATGATAGAGAAAGTCAAGTTGATAAAGTAAACAGATTCAGCCACATGAACGCAAACACACTGATCGGTTTACGATTTCAATTTCATTCAGTTCCAATCCAAACTCAGTCCTTTGGTGTTTCCAGTCATGAGACAGTCTGCTTCTTTGCTTAACTTCATGAGACCGAGGAATAAAAACTCAATATCATCTCTGAAACATGATCCCAGAGTTCATCCAGGTGAACAGGTGAGAGCAAACGCTACAAACAGGAAACAGATCAGACAGACGGAGAGTGTGTGATGAGAGCAGACAGCTGAAATAATGATGCTGCACAGGGTCTTCCCCACGGACACACACACACACACTCAAACACACACTCAAACACACACATACTCCTGTCCCATGTCATTAAATGGCGACACTGCAGCAACACAGTTACACACTTATGGAAAGAATGCACACACACACACACACACACACACACTCACAGGTCCTGGCTCACAGATCGCACTGAGACAACTATATATACACACCTAATCACCCACATACTCATCTGTCTTCTAGAAATGCGCACATGCAAAAATACACACACACACACACACACATTTCCACGCACACACACCTCGTTTGTGTCCTCGGAGGGCCCGTGTGGTAACTGGACCTCGTGTGAATTCTTGGTCGACCCAAACGAGTTCCACACTGTTCTGATTTTACTCACACCCTCTCAAACACACACACATGCACACAAACACACACACTAACTAGGACACATAAGCACAAACGCAGACGTCTCTCTCCAACACACACACACACACACACACACTTGGTGACCGTCACTGAATAATGAAGTGACAGAAAAGAGAGAGAATCTCTTCCTCTCTCTCTCTGACCTCGAGCCGTTCTCTCATCTGTCTCTCCTCTGTCTCTCATTCTCTCTTTTTTCTCCTCTCCACGTTCATCTGGTTTTGTCTTTTATCTTTCACTCTTCTCTCTTTCCCCTCTTCCTTCTGCTTTTCGTTTTCTATCCTCTCCTAACTCCTTCCTCTTCACAGACCAAACGAGGAGTTGAGACACCTTTTCAAGCACTCTTGTTTGTGTTTTCTCTCCACCCAATCATCTGAGAAGATTCAATTACACCAATGACAGATCGTATGTGAGACATTATTATGTAACAGGATGTGATAACCACCAAAGAGTCACTGTGTATCTATGAAATGTAACTACCTGGGTTAGCATCAGAGTCAGAATCTGGTTTACTGACCTGTTAATTGGTGCAAAAAATTGATGCATGTAAAACATTAATAAACAAAATGTTGGTTTGGTACTTTGGGACTAATTTTAACTCAAACCATCTTCTTTTCCACAAACTAACCAAGTAGAAACATCAACCATCTAATGTCCACTTCACATGATCAGACTGCAACAGCTCCACAAACTTAACACATTGCATATTTAATATTCCCAGTTTGACTCTGGGGTTCTGCACCTGCAAAAACCTAGACTGTCATGTTTTAAAGCTTCAAAGTTTGGAGTGAGAACATGATGCTACAATATGAATGAACAGTGTCACATGATCTCAAGGTTTGTGTTTGACCAATCAGCAATGAAGCAAATTTAAAGTCAACCTCGAGGCATGAAAAAGTTTGACCTCTGAAAGTTTTAGGAGTCTGGAGTCGTGCCCTGCATCCTTCGAAGGGTGCATATGTGTCACAATGGCTGTCCCATTTCAAAGGCTCCTTCATACGATGAGGACAGGTGGGATCCTCTCTCAGGGGGGATGAGGAGTGTGTCCTGCGTTTATGATGCTAATGATCAGCGATGTTCTGATTGGTGATAATTGAGGCTGGGGTAGTTGCATTTTGCTTTCAGTCCTAAAGACGCCTCACTCAACAGTTCTGCTTGAAGCAGATGTTTGCTGCTAATGGACTCATGACAAGTCAGTGTAATCTGCACACACGCTGACCTCCTGAGTATGTGTGTGTGCTTCTCTGGAGTCATGTATACATGGTTACCCACACACACACACCCACACACGGAGACACACTCCAGCTCTGATACTTGCAGAGCCTTATCTCCCCTGGTGGTGTCTGGTATCACACAACTGCCCTGATGGAGCCACACCTGTCACACACACACTCACACACACACACACACACACACACAAATACACACACACCACCCTCCTCCACCACACTACCCAGCGCCCTAAAGCCTCAAAGTTAACAAAACATTCCCCTCCTACTACCTCAGTCTTGGTGTGTGTGTGTGTTTGTTTGTGTGTACTTAAGGTGTGTTCATTTCTCTCAGTGAGGAGGGTGTGTATCCATGTGTGTGCACATGTGTTATTTCAGGGCTCAAAGCCAACTTCAATTTCATATTTTCGTCTGTTATTAGTATGAGTACATCCGTCTATCTTTGTCCTGTGTGAGTGTGTGTGTGTGTGTGAGTGAGTGTGTGTGTGTGTGTGAGTGAGTGATGTGGACAGTGTCAGCTGGTCTAAGCCTCCTGGTCCCCACCCTCTTACAGCTTCAAATCCCCCCAAATCCATCTCTGCTCCCCATGTGACTACAACTGCCCCTCTAACCGTCAGCTGCCCCGACACTGCTGTCAGCCTCTCTCTCTCTCTCTCTCTCTCTCTCTCTCTCTCTCTCTCTCTCTCTCTCTCTCTCTCTCTTGCAGACACTCTTCCCTCTCCTGAGACAGTTTCCCTCTCTTTGTGTGACCCCAGTGGGAGGAGCCAAAGTTCATGGAGTTTTGTTTTAACTTCCTGCATTACTTCACTATCAACATGCTCCCATCTGGTCATACAGCAGCTCCAAAATATGAAGATCCAATAAGGCGGGGCTCTTGGTGAGGTTAGCAACAATACTGTAGCATCTATTGATCATCAGACTTTAAAAGCACTTCAATTAAGTTCTGCATAACAATAAGCGACTCATAGTTTAACTTTCACAATAAAGTTTGCAGACGAACATTAAAAATATGAACTGAACTAACGCGTAAGAATAAACATCAACATTGCACCACATTGGTGGTTATGTAAGCTGCAGGTGAGAGCAGCATGAGCATGATGTGTTCAGTGTGCATACAGCCTCAGGATCATAACTGTCTCTGAGTCTGGAGCTGAGTGCTTTGGCCGACCTGTAGCGTCTGCAGACCTCCTTGCTTCGGCGTTTGGTGCTTTGGCATTTGATTGTCGGGGTTGCATGAGACACAAAGTAAAATCTGTGTTTCCTTTATGATGTTTCACTTCTAACTTGCTTTTATTTCCTGGTTTAACCTTTTAGTGTTGAGCCCTGTCATCACTTTGTTTCTCATGTTGTGTCCTCTGCTGTTTGTCTGTGTAAAAGAAGTCTGACTCATATACTGTAAACCAAATTGGGTATAAATGAAGTTACCTTGAACCTTACAACAGTGTTTTCTACATGCAGCCTGGTCTGGTGTGCATAAAGCCAAAGCTCCAGGTGAACTCAGTCAGGTGTGTGATTTGAAAGCAGACAAGTTTTGCATGCCTGCTGGCGTGTTACGTACATTACATAACTCTGTAAGCAGTCCATCTCCAGTCACCCTCTTTCCTTTAACTGTGCAGCAAAACATGAGGAGGACCCACAGAGTCACTGTTCCACCCTGCAGGCCTCTGACCCAGCTGCTGGATTCAATCTCACTGTGTTTCTAAGATAATGTGAAACACTTACATGTCATTTTGACTTACACACTCAGGATTAGACCTCATGTAAGAGAAGTGTGCTCTCTCTGAACCTCACTATCATTCAACATTCTTCTTACTTCCTCTCATTTCCCTCCCCTCTCTCTCCCCACTCTCCCAGCTGAACACACCCTTTGTCCTCTGACTCATGCTACTCTGAAACACGTGCACAAACACACACAGACACACACACACACCAGCACACACATGCAGATACAATGCGTAGCCGTCAGTGTGTCTGCACAGTCGAGCCGAGCTGCTTTACGAGAACACCCGTCTCACTTTATCATCACTTTCACAACTTTGCGGAGCGCCCGCTGCTTAAACCCGACCCTCCGTACAATCCTCCGTCCCCTTAACACCACAATGATGACATCACATGTGCCATGCAGCGGCGGCGGGCTAATGGAGGGCCTACCTCCTGTAATGATGGTACCCCTGCTCTGCTCATTGGCTTTTACTGGAGCAGATAATAATGAGGAAAAACTTCACAGTCTGGCTTCCCCTGAAGGAAACATCACATAAGTGCCTCTAATTTCCAAACTCAGCATCCATAAATTCTGTGATGTGAGTTTAAAGGTTCATTCTGCTCATTTTCAGACACACAAACCATTAAGTGAACCACATAACTTCAGTGTTTTACTGTGTTCAGTGTTTGTGTGTCAGAAATTGGATCATAACTAAAAAGAGAAGCCAGTTTCTCTTCCTTTTTACAACCATTACAGATGTAAACAAGCCTCAAATAACACCATAACTGTTTACATTGATTACACATACAAACAGCCTGACTTTTAAGCTTTAAACAAGTTCATACTGCAGATATTTAATCAATCCTTCCGTCACATAATCTGCTTTATGTTGCTTTTGTGATTACAGTCCTGAGGAGAAACGACATGCACAACTCTTGCACAACTTTTGGAACGCTGCAGTGACGGAAAAGTGCAGAAATAAACTTTGTCCTCATCAGGAGTATGAAAACAGACATATTAAATAAAGTTGTATTATCAATACTTAGAAATAGAGAAACTACCATCAAGGAAGCGCACTCTCTGACCCCGTCACGCCTGCCTGTGATTGGCTGCAGCGCCGTATGATAAAGCGCACAGGGAACCAGAGAGAGCTGTTCAAGAGCTCATTGCACGTGAACCAGGGTTTGACCCTTCTGCACACACACACACTGGCGCACACGCACACACACACACACACACACACACACACACACACAAACACATCCAACGTTTATTCAACAAAGCTCGTCAACCATGGAGACCAGCATGCCTGGTCCTTTACATCATCATCATCATCACACACAATCTGGTCCCTATTTGTTACAGCTGGGACTGCACAGTGTGTGAGCATGAGTATGTTTTTGTGCATGTGGGATCCTGTATGTGTGTGTGTGTGTGCACGCCTCTGTGTGTGTGTGTGTGTGTGTGCAGAGACTTGGCTCTGCTCTGAGGACACGTAGCCTGAGAAAGTGAAAACTGTGCAGAGCCTCTTACACACTAAAAACATCCTCAACTGCAGTTGAACTCTGCCGGCTTGTTCCTTCATGCACTGCGAGTAAATCGCTGGAGAATTCACTCACATACACGCTTCTCTTCCAGCTCGATATAAATCCACGTTGATAAAGCAAATAAAATCCTCTGGCTGAGCCCGAGGAGTCGTACTAAAACTGTAATCCAACTTTTTCACAGTAAGAGACTTGATTAGTAAGAGCACATGTTGGATTGTTTCAGTTTGAGGCCTGCGAGATCACCGGCCAAGAAAAGTTGTTTCTTGACTTCTCTCCACGTCTCATGCCGTCTCATGTCAGAGACAGTAGTTTGAGTGGCAGAGGCTTAATGAGGATGACAGCTCCTGTTGTCCTGTTGATTTACAGTCAGTTTTATATTTCCTTAGTGAAAGTGTGACAGTGGAAAAGAACAAACGTCACCTGCTCTGATCCTGATCGGTTAAGCTTTATTTATCCAGCTGCACTCTGAGCTCAGCAGCTAATTAAAACCATCTGATGGTATAGAGATAACATTGACGGATGTGTTGTGTAATGTAATATTCAGGACATGGTTGTATTAACATTTTTCTGCAGTGTGAAAATAGAGCTGTGAAGTAATCCTATCGTGACATTGTTACACAAACTTCAGCTGCGGTAAGTCATTATCAGAGTAGAGGTGGAACGACGAGAGAAGACAAAACAAACACGAACACAAGGGTCATTGAACTTTCAACAACCATGAGTGTCTGCTTCACATCAACACGAGAGTCTGTTCCCCTGGTGGACTGAGCCCACCTGAGGGAGCGCTGCTGTTTCAGGTTTCAGTTCATGGAAAAGGTGTGACATCAGCGCAAATATGACAGCAGCCATCAGGGAGGTATGTTGGCTTCACTTCAAAAAATGGGAGGAGATGGAGGCATCGTCCATATTAATACACAGTCAGTGATAATGACACAAAGCTGGAGTGATTGCATCTTTATAACCTTTTTCTGTTTAACAACATAAGACCATAGACTGTATAAATAATGGACCTAGTATCCATGACGTCACCCATCTGTTCCTGATCGCTGTTTTGAAGCTAGACGGCGGCTGCAGCCATATTGGAAATGCTGAACTCATCCAAAGAGTGTGACGTAAAGAGGCGGGGTTTGAGCCTCCTAGCCAACAGCTACTGTATGTGTTTGATTTGCAGTTTATAACACTTCCTCATGGGCTTCATATTTTGAGACCGGAGGTTGCCGCTTGCATAAGAAGTGCTTCCTTGACGGTCCCTCTTCTCAGGTTGTAAAAAGTGAAGCCAAAATGCAGCCAGGTCAGCGCCATAGACTGTATAAATAATGGACGTAGTATCAGTGACGTCACCCATCTGTTCCTGAGCGCTGTTTTGAAGCCAATCGGCGCCGGCAGCCATATTGGAAATGTTGAACTCATCCAAAAGAGTGTGACGTAAAGAGGTGGGGTTTGAGCCTCCTAGCCTAACAGCTATGTGTCCCCAGTCTCAAGCAGATTCTAGATGAATTGCAGTTTATAACACTTCCACATGGGCTTCATATTTTGAGACCGGAGGAGATTGCTGCTTGCATAAGACGTGCTTACTTGATGGTCCCTCTTCTCAGGTTGTAAAAAGTGATGCCAAAATGCATCACAGGCCAGCGCCATAGACTTTATAAATAATGGACGTAGTATCCGTGATGTCACCCATCTGTTCCTGAGCGCTGTTTTGAAGCCAGTCGGCGGCTGGAGCCATATTGATGCTGTAGAGCGATTGGGACATAAAGAGGCGGGCTTTGAGCCTCCTAGCCAACAGCTACAGTGTTCCCGCCTGTCAATCAAGTCAGCTGTGCCTCTCATTGGAAGACTCATAATCTCAATATCTTTGAAATTACAGTGTTGTGAAAAAATTCACCCCCCGTACAGTGTGTGCCAATCAAGAAATGAGCTATCCAGACTACACTTGATTTTTGTACCAGGCTGTAAACATGTTTATTTCTGCTGTAAAGATCAGCTTTTTTGAATTGGTGTGTATGTGGTCTCCGGTACTTCTGGAGCCAGCCTCAAGCGGATCCTCGATGAACTGCAGTTTTTAACACGTCCACATTGGACTCATATTTTTTGACCAGGGGTTGCCGCTTGGTCAGTGCTCACCTCTGACAGCCGAGAGGAACATAAAACAGATTGCAGAGAAAAAACTACAAAGAAAGTAAGAGAGGTGATTCACTCTGCATCAGGTCTGTGTTTGGGCTTCTAGTTACACGTTCAAAGAGCTGCAGCAGGATGAGGAGGGAGAGACAGGATGTGATACTGCGTGAGTGCATGAGCGTGTGTGTGTGTGGGGGACTCTGTAAAATCATGATAGACATGTCTGTAATTAAATGAAATGACAAGAGTTTCTGATAGGAAGAAGACTGCTTTTCTCTCACTCCTTTTTCTTTCACTCGTTCCCCCTCTCTCTCTCTCTGTCTCTCTCAGTGTGGTGTGTAAGTAGGCGGAAGAAAGTAGCAATTAGCAATCAGCTAAAACACTAATTAGCTCCCTCTCTCTCTCTCTCCCTCTCTCTCTCGGTGCCTCGCGCTCTAAGAGTAACAGTGAGGCTGTGTATGAACATGCATGCACAGTTTTACATGTGTGCACTTTGCATGTGTTCTCCCTCTGTGTGTGTCCATATGTGTGTGTGTGTGCACAGAGGGTGGGGCCTGCCTGGAAGTGTGACCTCATCTTTATTAATGACAACCATATGGAGCATGATTGTATGATTTACAGCCGACGCGGAAAACAACAGCCGGCTGCAGGCTGGACCGAGATGAAAGTGAAGTTTTTACAGAACGTGGCTCAACTTTATTGATGAGGACACACACACACACACATTCAGGGACACACACACACACATGAAAGGATTGATAGCTGCTGGAGAACACTCACACTGTGAACACACATGACGATATGAGAGCGGGTGTTTTATTATCAAAACAAGTTAAAAACGACTTAAAAAGATGGAGAGAAAGACGTGCGAATGCAAAAGGAAGTTTCTTTGTGCTTCTTTTTTATAGTTGGAAAAATTATAACTGATTGTTTGTTCAAAAACTTGTAAAAATAAGAGCGCAGCAACTCAAAAAGACAACAAAAGGAAGAAATGTTTCATAAAATAAAGAATAAAAAGGAAGAAATAAGAAAATAGACGTCAAAAAAGACAATAAAGGGGCTAAATATCAACCTGTCATCATTGCTGGGTCAAAGGTCGTGAACCCCATCAGCCAATCAGCACCTGCCTCTGTGGGAATCCACCAATCATGTGACCAGAACTGAATCCTGTCTGTCTGTCTGTCTGACCTCTGACCATAAAGACTCGCACACAAACACACACCAGCTCATCTATGTAACACATATGATGACACAGTCTGGTGACTGGAACAGCCACACGTAGGCTGACACACACACACACACACACACGCATATGTACACACAGCACAGTCAATAATCAGGCTCAGAGCTTCATAATTAAAGTGAGAGTCCAGCCGGTGTGTCAGAGAGACGATGCGACAGCTGACGGCTTTGTGGGACCTCAGACTGGGGGGGGGCGAGGGTGAGGGTGAGAGGGGGTGGGAGATAATCATGGGGGTGATGGGGGATGTATATGTGTTGTTGGGGTGCTGGGGGGGGGGTCTATAGGGGTGTGGGGGAAAAAAGGGGAAATTGGGGGAGCTTTCACTGGGGGATTAGAAATAATGGAAGTGGGGAGGGATGGGGGGCACCGGGCAGCTGTGGAACCAGCTCCTTTGTGAGAGAGGGGTGTATATATGTGTGTGTGTGTGGGTGTGTGTGCGTGTATGCGTGTGTGTGAGTTCAAGACAGAGGGGTTAAGGGGTCCCAGAGGGCTACCTTTGTCCTGTTGCCAGAGATTGGGGGTCTGTAAAGAAAAAAATTGCATTTCCACAACTGTCTCTCTCTCCCACTCTCTCTCCCTCCTTCTCTCTCTCTCTCTCTCTCTCTCCCTCTCTCTCTCTCTTCAATGAGGCTCTTTGTTTGCCGCACTCACCTTCCTCCACCTTAAAGGGAAGGACACTCGTACACAAAAGAAACTCTACAGTGAAGGAACCTGCTCCTTTAAATAGCACGAGCACACACACACATCTGTGTCACCATGTGTGTGTGTGTGAGAGAGAAAAGAGAGGTACTCAGAGACATTAGCAGATTTAGACCTTTTAGATCTGACCCCCTTTGTGCAACTAGAGGGATGTCGCTATGACAACCACTAACGCTAAGTGTCATTGTTATGGACGGCCAATCAGGACGCAGCACATGTGTTCCTGTGTGAAAGTGTGTTTGATTAGTGCTGCGTTTGATTTCTCGTTGACCTCCCGGAGGAGTGTGTGAACAGCTCTGTGTTTTAGATTTGGTTTATTTGCAGCTTATATTAAAGTTTCTTTCTATCTGTGGTGTTTTCTGACGGGTTAATAATCAAATAAAGGAATAAATGAAGTGTAAACATTGTGTTGTTAAATGTGCAGCCTTTAAATCTAACACTAAACGTTCACAGATTGTGTTTTTCTCCATGTTTCTGTGCTGTATTCCGCTTCAATAACGCGTTATGATTCCCTGTAAATAGCTCATCCAGAAAAGTCCTTACTCATTATCCCCTGCATGCACAATTTATGATGTTATTAAAAGCTGACACAGAGTTTACAGCCTCCACTTCCTCCTCACGCTGCTGATTTCAGCGACTCGAGGACAGCAGGCGAGAGGAGCTGGACGCCGACCAGGATGGGAAGAAAGACATCTCTCTGTCTCTCTCGCTCCCTTACACCTGCTAGGGACGAGAGAGAGGGAGTCTAGGAGAGAGAGGAAGGAGGGAGGGAGGGATGGGGATGAGGATGGGGATGGGGAGGGGGGGGGTCCTCTTGTAGGAGAGCTGTCACTTTGATTCTCATCACCAAGGGAACGGGTTTGCAGTCCCACAATCCTCTGCTTTGTCCGATGGGGGTGGGGGTGAGTGTGTGTGTGTGTGTGTGTGTGTGTGTGTGTGTGTTGCCGTGCTCTGCCTGTATAAACCTGCATCAAACATACACATGAGCATTCAAACACACACACACACTGCCACACACAATCACACACACACACCATCGTCATAGCAGGTCGTGAAAACAGCAAACCTCCATGGTGACACAGAGACGGATGAAGCTATGTCGGCTATTTGAGGGGAAAGAGAGCAAGAAGGCAAGCTAGCTGAAATTGCACTGTGCACATTGCATGTGTGTGTGTGTGTGTGTGTGTGTGTGTGTGTGTGTGTGTGTGTGAGTGTGTGCATGTGTGTGTGAGCTGTGCTGTCTCTCCACATGATAAAGATGTTTTATGAAGAGGGCACAGCTACGTTGCTTAGCCAGCTCCTCACAGAGAGGAGCTTTGTCATGAGGAGTGACAGATCAGAGTAGCAGGGTGACAGGAGAGAGAGAGGGAGAGATAGAGAGAGAGAATGAGAGAGAAAGAGAGAAAGAGAGAAAGAGAGAAAGATAGAGAGAGATACGTCCATCAGTTACAGTCTGCTGACACAGACTCAGCCTCAGGTCCGGTTTTTCAGAGTCTGACTCATAAACTCGACCCTGAAAGATATTTTAGGGTCATTAAGAGTTCACAATTAAGAATAATATCTCAGTGATGTAATTTAACAACCATCTTGAGTCTGTCTTTGTGGACTCTTTATGTAGATGTTAATTTAAGAAAGCTTCTTTATTAATACTGAAGGTAAATAAAATGTGTCTCTGCAGCAGGAGGGAAGTGATGATGTCAGTTATTTGCAATCTGTGATCATTCTACATTTTAGAGATAATCATTTGAGATTGAGTGAATATAATACTTTAGTTTCTATTTTTAAGAACCATTAGAGCTGCAGTATGATAAGGAGTCTGTTTACCTCCTGCTTTCACGGGGAAACTTGCAATAAAAGAACATTTATGGTTCTTTTTCAGTTTTTATTCTTTTCTGGCAGCATTAGTTTGTGTTCGCGAACTGTTTCGCCTCGAGTTTGCCTTCAGGGATGAATAAAGTGTCGATAAAGTGCTTGATGCACAAACTGAGAGTAAACTTTAAGCATGCAAAGCTTGCAACCACAAAGAAAAATGAACAACAAGCGATTGAACGCAGAGCCGATCTGACCAAAAAGAACGAGCGCTGACAAGTTGAACTTTGTTTTGACCGAAGTAAACAATCTGTGCTCGAGTTGGAAGAGGAAGGAAGAGGCAAACACTTCATCACGAGGCTGAAAAGACTAAAAACTATACTTCACATGCAGACTCCTTCTTACCACAGCCAACAAAAGCCTGGTCAGTGCTCCTGCTCTTTATAACACTTTAAAAAGTTTGCATGAACACAAAGAAGAAACACTATAACTAAAGATTGCACCACAGTCTGCAGAGTACAGATGTACACACTCTCTCTCCTGAGGCAGATGGGGACACCCTCTCTCCCCCTCCTCCCCCCCGTCCTCCCCCTCTGCTAGCTTGACCGGGGTCAAAGAGCCTATTGTCATACAGAACGCCTCGCCTCCACCTATTGTCTGCGACAGTTGGAAACCCTCAGAGCTCATACAAACCTCTGCACATTCAACTGCTCCTCCTCCTCCGCCTCCTCCTCCTCCTGCTGCTGCCTCTCCTTTCTCCTCTTTATTTCACTCTCTCTTTCAGCCTCTCTTCCTCCTCCCCCTCCCTTCTGTGTGCTGACTGAGCTCTTCAACCTGTCACACACACTTACACAGCTGGCCCAATGCAGACACACCATAAAAAGAAAAAAACTTCTACTACATCATCATCAGAGTCACCTCACAGATGGGATGAACTGAAGCTGCTGCTTGGATCTTATTGACACTGCAGTCACTGATGATCAGATTCAATCACATTAATCATTGATGATCTTTGTGGGAAAACTGGAGAACATGATGAAGGTTGGGACAGATTTACAAAGGTAGAAAGTATCTGATTAACATGGTTGAAAAAGTCCAAATAAAAAGCACAAGTTAAGGTTTCATATTCAGTTTGTTTTAAGTATCTGTTGTTGATTTGATGTTTTTTAAAAGCCTATCTGGAGACGTTTAGTTTAATTTAGCTGATGGTGGCATCAATTTCCTTCCTAAACACTCATCCCAATACAAATACCATTAATGATTAATGATTATGAAATGATATATTGAAAGTCAGGTGGTTTAAAATAAAGTTTTTAATAATTTTGGAGCAAAACTACAAACTTAAGCCACATTTCTCTTCCATCAGGATCACGTTTATCTGCAGATGAAACCCTGATTGGAAGTAAAAAATGTCTCTGATATTCTCTTTAAGTTTGCAGCACATTCACCACTTCATCAGCAATCTCTCTTTGTGTTTAATTGCAATATAGAGAAAAATTGTGCCCACTAAACTTTGACCAAAAAAACAGTTCCTGAAACTGATTTTTTAAATTTGCTTTCATGAATCAAAAGATTTGCCTGAAATTAGATTATCCCCAAACTCAAATTAAGACACTTTGCTCTCCCAGTGTTTCAGCACCAAGAGCTGCTGAATCAGATTAACTTCTCGAACAGGTTTCATGGAAAAACTGGATGACTCAATCTGCAGATTAGCTGTTAGAAATATTGTAGTTGAAAATGACTTTTCCAGGTTTTAAACAGAGCTGCAAGTGGATGAAGTGAATCACTGCAGAATGTATTAAGCAGGGCTGTGTGCGTGCATGTGTGTGTGTTTGTGAGTGTGTGTGTGTGTGTGTGACGCTGGAGGCCTCATGGAGCCTGGGAGCAGCAGTGATTCCCTCTCCCACAGAGCCTCACCTCCAGCCGGGCAGGAGTGAGCCGAGGAGAGCTTTACAATGACGCTGCAGTTTGAGCGGCTGCAGGGGCGCCATGATGCTCTGAGTGGCAGGTGGAATCGCTTTAACTCACACTCTCTCTCTCTCTCTCTCTAACACACACACACACACACTCTCAAACACACATTGCTGTATTCTCACTTCAGTGCTGCAAAGTGAGGCTGCATGTTTCTTTCTTACTCCTCCTCTCACTGACACAGAAAAGGTGTTTTCTTTCAGTGCAATCAACCAAAAAGCAGAAAGCTATCCATGCTCTCGCTCTTAAAGGGATTCTCTTTTTAATTTTGTTTTTGAGTCTGTGTCAGAACAAAGCGAGATGGCTGCAAGCCGACATTTGCTGTTGCAGTTTCAGATGAAATGCTTCCTCGGCTTTGCTTCCAACGCCGTCAATTTGGGAATTATTTGTCGTATTGAAGCCGTGGATTCAAGCTGCTGCTAAAACCTCTACATGTGATCGTGTTTTTTTTTTAAAGTCAAAATAAAAGAAGATTCTTTTGGGTGTGCTGTTTTCTCCATCATGAAGAAAACAAATGATGCTCTGGTTTGTGTGTGAGCCGTGCCCTGCAGAGAGCTGCTGCTCAGTCTGTGTGTATCTAATGTGAGAGCATGAGGCTTATAGATGTGAATCCAAGAGAGGCCCGTTCATCACACCAGATCTCAGCCTGGAGGGGGGGCAGCGCGGTGATTTATGGAGCGAGAAAATAAATAAAAAATGAATCCAAAACAATTTCAGGATTTCATATGCTGACTGTATGTTACTGCATTGAATTCATTTAGTGAATTCCTCCTGTAAGTCACTGAAGTCAGATAATTTGGTGAATATTTCTCTAAAGGAAATTATTTCATAACGCCTCAGTGTGTCAAGATAATTTTCTTTAGAATTCTGTGAATTGAATTAAAGTTTTTCATTTTGAGCAGCTTTAAAAGCTATGTAGGTCACCACTGCTCATATTTACTACTTTACTTGTGAAGCCAAATAAATAGGAGCAATAAAATCTAATAGTTTGTTCCCCCTCAGGAGAGACTTCTACATCACTGAGCTCTCAGAATAAAAGCTTTTCACTAAAGAGTTAAACAACGCAGGATGCCTATTGGTTGAAGAAGAAAAAAGGGCGGAATAGCCCTTTAAAAGTTGGACTCAGTAAAGCGGTCAACATTCAAGGACAAGGATGATGTCATGACAGCAAGAGGAAGCATCCTGGATGAGTTTAAGGTTTACTTGCATCTAGAAACATCTCACACACACACACGTGCACACAAGCCTGCGGTGGTGAGTCTCCCAAGGGTGTGTGAGTGTGTGTGTGTGTGTGTGTGTGTGCGTGTGCACTTTGGGAGTGATGAGAGGCAGTGAAAGTGTTTGAGAGGGTTTATGACAGTCGTATTTCACTGGCCGACTGCATTATCCTACCACTTCCCAAGGACACACACACACACACACATTTTACTCTTACTCACACACAAACACTTACTTTCTGTTCTTCTCTCTCTCTCACACACACACACACACACACATACACACACACACACACACACACACACACACACACACACACACACACACACACACACACACACACACACACACACACACACACACACACACACACACACACACACACACACACACACACAGGCTGAACATTTAATGGAGGGATGCACATTAACAGACACACACTCATAGACACTAAGCAAGAGACTAAAATCTTGCACACACATGCACACACACACACTGAGTGAGTGCAGCATTGATCTGCGGGCAGGTCGGCTTTAGTCCTGCTGTTGTATTTACTCCGGGCCTCGCTGGGACCCTCAACACTCTGTTTATTAAACGTCTAAACACAAAGGCAGCAAATGGAGAGAGATAGAGAGCGATAGAGAGCACTGAAGTGAAGGGAAACCAATATTGATCACCGACTTCTTCATTTCTAATCACCAGGCTGCTGTTTTGAATCCCACAGGCTGCTGCGGATGTGGTGCAAACGGATTCATCAGAGTCTGTGTGAGGCAGCAGAGGTCAGACTGACGTGACCTGAGAGCTGCAGAGGGTCAAAGGGAGGGCTTTACACCTGACTCCTGAACTACACCTGTCAGAGTGTCACGTATGGCTGCAGCATGACAGTAGATTAAATTAGATTATTGAAGGGATGTGCTTTTACCAATAACATGCACAGTTTATGAATTTTCATCAATTTTTCAGGGTATGTTTATTTTTATTTTCTACTTTTTTTTTATATGTTCTGTGTTCATGAAGTGGTTTTCCTTTAATACATGGTGTTATTATAATAATGCATACCTTCTTCTCCTAGTTTCCAACTCCATCCACTCTCCTATCCTCTACACAAAAGCATGAAAGTCCAAAAGTTGACTTTTTGAAAAGATGAAATGGTAAAAATTTCACTTCTGAAGTGAAAAAACATGAAAAAGTGAAATTTTTGCTACTGACATGAAAAGACAGGAAAAGGTGAAAATTTCACTTCTGAAGCGAATAAACATGAATAATTGAAAATTTTGCTTCTAAAGCGAGAGACTTTAAAAAGTGAAAATTTCACTTCTGACGTGAAAAGACATGAAAAGATGAAAATTTCACTTCTGATGTGAAGAGACATGAAAAAGTGAAAATTTTGCTTCAGAAGTGAAGAGACATGAAAAAGCGAAAATTTTGCTTCAGAAGTGAATAAATATGAATAAGTGAAAATTTCACTTCTGATTTGGAAAAACATGAAAAGGTGAAAATTTTGCTTTGGAAGTGAATAAATATGAAAAAGTGAAAATTTTGCTTCAGAAGCAAAGAGACCTGAAAAAGGGAAAATTTCACTTCTGATGGGAAAAAACATGAAAAGTGAAAATTTTGCTTCTGAAGCGAAGAGACATGAAAAAATGAAAATTTTGCTTCACAAGTGAATAAACATGAAAAAGTTAAAATTTTGCTTCTGAAGCAAAGAGACATGAAAAAGTGAAAATTCTGCTTCTGGCATAAAAAAACATGAAAAAGGGAAAATTTTACTTTTGACTTAATACCATTAAAAACAACAACCCTGTCAATCAAGAGTCAAATATAAACAGAGTATCTCCTGTTCCTGATCCTACCCGAGCCTCAAAGTGTGTATCTGACTCTCCTGCAGACGACAGAGCCGTATGTCAGCGTGGTATTTATTCTGCACAGGCGGAGGGTCTCCTTCTGCATGAATTGCTGTTGGAGAACATGAGCGACCCTGCAGGGTTCAGGGTTCAGCTCCCCGCGGAGCCTCCGACACAGGAACACACTCAGAGAGGCACTTTAGAGCCGGCAACAAGCATCCGCCACTTTTTTATCTGACCTTTTCAACTACACGGCTCCTCTCTGCCAAACTGAGGGGTTACGAGTGGAAAAACAAAGCATCATGTGAAGGACGGCGATAGCTGGAAATACAGAATTTGACATAAAGAGAAGGCAGAGTTTCAGAATGGAGAACTTAGAGGTAATCTCATCTGATCAAACACGGCTTCTTCAACCTAAATATATTTAAACAAGTGCTCCCATGTGTGTGTAATTAAATGATCATGTTTTATTCTGTTGTGTTTTATTACTATGTCAAATAAAAGATCTTATCACAGAGAATAAGAGCCAGCCGAACTGGTCTGTTCAGATAACATCAGCAACTATCCACTGAAATTCAACTTAATGCTTCTGATCCTTTATTTTTACAAGATCTGCTTTCATCGTTTTCAAACACACCATCAGTCAAACCTCCTCTCAGAGAGCCGCTGCTGTATTCATCTGAATAACTCCCTCCTCCCTGAGCTGATGGATGTGTCTGTTGTAGCTGCAGGGATGTGACGGTTAGTCTGTCAGCCTGCGTGGCACTGACTGGTACTGAGGATTACTCAGCCCGCCTGCTGCCTGACGTCACACAAACAAACAAACAGACAGAAGAAGAAGGAAAAAAAGAAGCGTGGTGTTGCCGATGTTTCATCAGTGTTTCCTCAGCTTCTGCTCATTTGTTCTACGTTTTCATGGATCCTGCAGCGAGGGAAACGATCCCTCAGACTCCTTTTCTTCAGAAAATCAGACACAATCGAGTCTAAGCGGATAAATTCCCTTTGGAGGATGAGATTTATTTTTCATCTCTGAATACTGAAATAACTGATTCTGACTGCTTCAAGTTTTTCATCCAGTTTGCAAATGCATGATATGTATTTCAAACAAAAGATGGCACTTCATGAAGAAAGTTTGGATCTTAAAACAAACATTTTTCTAGACTTCATGGACTTTTCTCATCATTGAAAACATACACTACCAGTCAAAAGTTTGAACACACCTTCTCATTCAATGGTTTTTATTTATTCTAATTATTTTCCACATTGTAGTTTAATACTGAAGACATCAAAACTATGAAATAATCAGGTTTTGCCATAATCTGGATTACAACAGTCGTCAAATAGGGCTATCCATTGTGTACTAACCCTACCTCTGAACAACACAACTGATGGTCTCAAACACATTAAGAAGGCAAGTCATTCTACAAATGAACTCTTGACAAGGCTCATGTTAATTAGAAACCATTCCAGGATCACCAGATGTTTGCTCTAAATGTTTGGATGAAAGAGGAACTTTGCTTCATTGTTTGTGGGAATGCCCCAAAAATTCAGATATTTTGTGGGGATGTTGTTGGATGTTTGTCAGAGATGTTTGGTGTCAAGGTCCCTTTGAACTGAACTGACTTTGGGCAGAGTTCAGGATGGACCAGGCTTCTGGACTTTGGACTTCTTCAGGCTCAGAGAGCTATCACACTTTGTTGGAAGAGTATGGACGCCCCATCTTTGAAAATGTGGATAAAAGAGCTTTCGGGCAGCGTTGGACTGAAGAGACTGACATATATTGTCAAAGGAAAACTGAGGGACTTTATTCAGCTCTGGGAGCCGTACATGGCTATCATCAGAGATGTTAAGGTGGACTGTCTCTGAAAGAAACTGTGGGAATCACAATTTGCTAATTTAATTGAATTTATTTTGCACACTTGCCAATTGATTTTGGTACAGGCAGATGGGGTAGGTGTTTTGTTTTGCTTTTCTGTGTGTGTGTGTGCTGGATGAGTCTTTGTCTATGTTCTTGACTGTTTATGTATGTACCATTCCAGGAGACCACTTCATGAAGCAGACTGAGAGAATACCAAGAGTGTGCAAAGCTGTCATGAAGGAAAAAGGGGGCTACTTTACAGAATCTAAAATATAAAACATATTCTGCTTTGTTTAACACTTTTTTAGTTAATTAAATAATTCCATATATGTTCTTTCATAGTCTTGATGCCTTCAGTATTAATCTACAGTGTTTACAATAATTAGAATAAATACAAACCCTTGAATGAGAAGGTGTTTCCAAACTTTTGACTGGTAGTGTACATTTATGGACGTCCTAACAGGGTAAATGTGCCTCATCTAGCTGAACTGGTAGCATTTATTTCCCCCCAAAATCATGCAAAGTGAAAGCGTTGTGGTGCAGCAGGTTTGGATTTTCCCTTCCTGTCAGTGTCACATTAACAAGTCATCTCTACTGATGACTGACAAATTGTGTCTGAGCCCAGATCAGCTGTGAGCCTGCAGCAGCTCGGATGCTTTAACCGTCATTAACTCGCCGCAGTGATTTGACAAATTCAGACGGAACCGAAAGACGGATCTAATTCAGTGGAAATCATCGGGGTTCAAACTGATAAACTGCAGACATTCATACCAATCTGTCGCTTAATGAAGAGCTGGGAGATCGCTGACGAACAGGGGATTCATTAACTTTCATATCAGTGTGTGTGAGAGTGTGTGTGATATGTAATGTTGCAGTTTTTCCATCGCTCAGTCTGAGAGCTTAGAGCGGCATAAGAGGCTTAGAGCTCAAATCAGCATGTTGATAAAGAGTGGGAGCAGTGTGTGTGTGCGTGTGTGTGTGAGAGAGAGAGAGAGAGTCAGGTGTGTGTGGCTTTTTGCGACAGATGTGTGCTGGTATTGTGTGTGTGTGTGTGTGTGTGTGTGTGTGTGCGCACAGGGGGGATATTAAATACTGAAAACTGCAATCATGGCGTGGGATTAAAGACAAAGCTCTAAAATGGTGGCACGCTGAGACAGAGGACAGACAGAGGAGACAGAGAGCGAGGGACGAGGACTGGAGGGAAATAAAAAAGATATAAAAAGAGAGGCAGGATGAAAAAAGAGACAGAAAACAAATCAGAGATCAGAAAAGGAGCGTTGAAAAAGGCCGCCATGAGCTCTGATGATTCAAACTGAGTCTTAAAGTTTGTGGACAGCCTTCATATTAAAGTCAGGTTGAACTGTCCACACACAAAAACTACTCTCCCAAGGGACTGCCTGATAAACATCAGAGTATCAACTTCTGCTATGCTACCATGTGACTCAGCTGCTAATGAGAAGCTAATGGTCTCTGCAGCCGCGTGAACGTGAGTCAAACTGAGCATGTGTCCTCGTCCTTCAGGGCGTCTCATTAACATGGAGTCAGACCGAGTTTGCATTGAAGTGGGTTAAATGTGGTGGTGAAGTCATCGCTGCAGGAACGCCACCCGCTCTGACGGAGCTCAAATAGACTCTGATATTGTCGTTCACACGCAGAAACAAAACAGACGCAGAGAGGAGAAGAAAACATCTCTCTCTCTTTTAATCACGACGCCTCTGCTCTGAGCTCACTTCGTCTTCTTTGTTGCGTTTCTGTTTTTGGTTCAATTAAGGTTCATGTTGCAGAGCTGCCAGTGAAGTTTATGGAGCCTCGTGATTTCACAACCAACGCTGTTACTCAAAGTTTGAGGAGTCGACGTTGATGGAGGTCAGAAAGTCGGAAAACAACTTTTACTTGTTTCTTTAGTTTCAGCTAAAACATCTTCACACATCCTGAGACAAGAGGCTGAAAATGAGAATTAATCTTCCCTATAACATCCTCTCAGCTCTCAGAGCATCAGGACCTGCATGAGGACTCTTTTTAGTCCTCATGGTTTTTCTTAGTAGTCCAGAAATACGATATGACAAAGTGAGCAATGACCCCCGAGTGGACTTAGCAAGTATTACTTAAACAATGGCCGAGGTCACGTGACAGTAACAGGGATTAACTGAGTGATAAAGGAGTGATGGATCAAAGTAGCCATATGTTTACATGCACAGTTTAATGGAGCTCAGACGTAGCTGGATTTAACCGTTAGATTGAACAGCTGTCTTTGTCCCAGTTTAGAATCACTGCACGAGAATCGACTGCCTCCACTCCACTAGGGGGCGATGTGGCCTCTTTTAGCAAGTAACTGTCTCTATTTCATATGCAGCCTTTGCAAATGATATGCACGCTATATCTCGGGCTTACTATCCAGCTTTTCTTTTACAACCATTTTACAGTTTAACATGTGAGGTACAGCAGGGGGTGATATTTCAGGAAATGCTTCTGTTGGTTGAGGTTAGAGGATAAGGGAGAAACAACTGTTGTGTTTTTATGAGTCAGACATTTGTAAGAAAGAAAGTGATAGTAAAAAGGAATCAGATTTTTTGAGGTGTCCCTGAGCATCCTGGTTTCTCCTCTGAACTGAAAACTCTGAGCCAACAAGAAGAGAGATCAATGGCTTTAAACAAAACTGGTGCAGGGAAGGAAGCTTTCATTACTGCTGTGGACGTGCTGGACTCCAGCAGCAACAGCTTCCACTACTCGTCTCATCACTATCACCGCTCCCTCTCTGTCTTATTCTCCTCTATCCCTCTTTCCAGACCCAACTCGGTCAAGGCAGATGTGTGTCTAACATGATTCTGGTTCTGCTCGAGGTTTCTGCCTGTTAAAGGAAGTTTCTCCTCGCCGCTGAAACTAGCTAAATACTGCAAGGTGCAATGCTCATGGTGGATTAAAGTGGGGTCAGACTGAGTCTTATCCTGCCTTGGTGTTGGGTCTAGACCGTCTATGTTTGTAGAAGCATCTTGAGATAACGTTTGTTGTGATTTGGCGCTGTATAAATAAAGATTGATTGATTGATTATTCCGGATTCAACATTTCTGCGCTAACAAATTCCAGTTTTAGTTGAACCAGTGACCCTCCAGCTCTGCAGCAACAGCTTCTAAGATCTGCGGTGATCATCATCATCTTTGTGTAACACTGACCGAGACTCTCCGCCTCCCTGCTCACAATCTAACCCGTGTGACACAGGACAGCAGAGGAAACTTCGTCTGCATCGATACTGATTCATTTCCAGCTTTTAGTTCGTCTTTACAGCTCTGCCTCCGTGTCCGAGCCGAGGTCAATATCTCTGAGGAGAGGAGGGCGGCGGGTCGATTCTAATTATAAAACAGGTGTCGAGGATGAATATTTTATGTGGAACGGCAGCGGCTGTGTTTGTTCTCCTCACAAAGTGATGCACCAACAGATGCAGCCGAGGTTTAATCCTCACTGCTGCTCGCTGAGCAAACAACACACGTGAGAACAAAATATTTATTAACTCCTTAACGTCGCAGCCAGAGTTTAGGATTCATTTACGCTCATTAAGAGTCCGTTCTGATGTTTGCCCGGTTTCCTGCAAAGCTAATTCAACAGAGTTAGATTGAATTAAGGGAAAAATTAAGATTAATTTCCAAAATTAGTCTTTCCAGCCTCTGGGAACACTTTCCACAAAGTGCAGCAGGAGGAAAAATCAACATTTTGAAGAGCTCTGTGTAGTAAAAGCTGGAGGGCCACAGTGATTCATATTTCAGACTATTAGAGACCACAGCTTCTGATTATTCTAAATAATACACTGTGGAAACACCTGCAGACACGCTGAACAAACACACTGGAGCGATGGTTCGAGCTGAAACATTACATCAGTGAATATAATGTGCAGGTAATTAATGCTGCTTTGGTTAATGAGCTGGTGACTCAGTGTTACCTGAAACTGCAGAAGCTGTGAGAGGAATTACTCAACAGTTTTGGAAACACGTTTCCTGAAAGTTACATAATCCCTCGAACCTGAGAGATGAGGATTTACATCACAGCTCCTCAGTACGGCCTCCTGTGGCGCTGTGTTTTAGATCTCCTTCTACCTAAATGTTTGTAGTTTTCTGTCCGTCCGTCTGATCGCTGCTCTGCAGTGTTGTGATAAAATACGGCTCTGTCCTTTTCTACCCAGTTAGCCCTCAGAGACAGAGAGGAGCTATATTTGGAAGCGGCTCTGCCTTGTACTGTATGGGTATGTAATAAATCTGCTATGCCATAATAGTGAATGGTGGGTCGTGTGTGTGTGTGTGTGTGTGTGTGTGTGTGTGTGTGTGTGTGTGTGTGTGTGTGTGTGTGTGTGTGTGTGTGTGTGTGTGTGTGTGTGTGTGTGTGTGTGTGTGTCTGAGAGGATGAATGGTGGCCTGTCTCGTCCCCCCAGTGCTGCTGCTCCTTGCTAATTGGTCGTCGGCTTAAGTGCTGCTTCTGCAGTATTCACCAGATAGATGGAAGGAGGGAGGAAGGGAGGGAGGGAGAGAAGAGGAAGGACAAGGAGGGTGGAGGTGAAGGAATAATGCAACAGAGAGAGAGAGAGAGAGAGAGAGAGAGGGAGAGAGAGAGAGAGGGAG